>NW_016823619.1:318532-362415 GCF_001698545.2 Rhinopithecus bieti
CTGTCCCGGGGCCTTCGAGGTCCTCCTCACAGACCCAGGCCCACAGCGGGCCTGTCCCGGGGCCTTCGAGGTCCTCGTCAGCTGAGCCAAACCAGATAAGAGGCTGCTCCTGACCTTCGACCTCCCACCAACCAGCTTGTCTGGGGTCCTCAGATGGGCTGAATGTAGAGCTGCTTGGGCTGGGCTGATGCAAATATTTTAATGCAATTTTGTGCAGATTTCCCTTTTCAGATGCAAATTAGGAATATTTACCAGTAAACAGCCTTTTCTTAGGACTGAGGCACTTTTGCATTTAGGAGAAAACCGTCTGTCAAGTAATGCATATTAGAATAAAATAAAGTGATGGTGCAGGAAATGACAAAGATGCCCACTCCCCCCACTACCCGCTTCCCCAGTATCCACTCCTCCCAGTACCCACTCCTCCCAGTACCCACTTCCCCAGTACCCGCTTTCCCCAGTACCCGCTTCCCCAGAACCTGCTTCCCCAGTACCCACTCCTCCCAGTACCCGCTTCCCCAGTACCCGTTCCCCAGTACCTGCTCCCCAGTACCCACTTCCCCAGTACCCGCTTTCCCAGTACCCGCTCCCCAGTACCCGCTTCCCCAGTACCCGCTCTCCCAGTACCCGCTTCCCACAGTAACCGCTTCCCCAGTACCCACTCCCCCAGTACCCACTTCCCCAGTACCCGCTCCCCAGCACCCGCCTCCCCAGTACCTGCTCCCCAGTACCCGCTCCCCCAGTACTCGCCTCCCCCAGTACCCGCTTGCTCTTAGGCTTCTGGGCTGGGATTTCACAGGTTCCCTGAGACTCTCACTGTCTTGTGTGGTGGGAGTGAGTTTCTGGAGCGAGAGTCCCCGGTTTTTCTTGGGCTCACAGAGTGTCTGAGGTGACTGGAGTGTTACACCCCAGTCACCGCAGCCTGGTTCTTTAGGCTGAGCTGGCACTAGGGACGAGCCGCAGAGTGAGATGTAGGGTCCAGTGGTCCCCCCAGGCTTCTATCCATCATGTGACCCAGCATTGCCATCAAACACACTGTTACCTTCGCAAGCTCAGATCAGTCACCTTACCCAAGAAAGCCCGTGAACTCTGATACCTCAGGCTTTTTAGATCCACCACCTGGAGCCTCAGGAGCTGTGCTCTTCAGATACTCCTGAACCCACTGCTCTTGCTGCATCCCGACAAACCTACCTCTGACCACGCGAGCTTCTCTTCCTCCTAGGAGCTGCTCTGACTCCAGGGGCCCCGTCAGGAACGTGTGGCCGTGCCGTCTGCCCCACCAGCCCATCCTGCACCCCCCACCCACATCCACTGCCCCTTCTCTTGAATCCCCAAACACAGGCCCTCATCGAAAGTCCAGCAGTGACTTTAAACCTTTATCATGTCCTGGCCTATGCGCAGCACCACGCCACACAGAATCTTCACGGATGTCTGATGACTGGTTACTGTGAGCGTTCCGCCCGGCAACCACAGTCAACAGGTCACAGAGGCTGCCCATGTCCCCGACGGTGGCTGCTCCCTTCAGGTCCCCATGTTTGCTAATGTGTGTGTAAGCACCTTTGCTTTGGTTACATATTTTCTCTTTATTTAGGTTGTAAAAAGTGGTACTAAAGGTAAAATGGGATAGAACTAGACACACACATTGTTCCAATCTCAATCTCCTTGTTTTGCCATAATTGGCTTTTATAATTACCCAGACGTAACCACCAGGGGAAAACCTCACTGGGTAAGGGATACATGAGACTTCTCTGTTATAACTTTGCAATTCCCTGTGAATCTATAATGGTTCCAAAATAAGAAGTCAGAAATGATATAAAAACTTTTGGACAAAGGAAAAAACTCACTTCCAATTCCACTGAGAAAAATAAAATCCAAAGCCCCCAACTGATGGAATGACCCACTCTTCACCAAGAGGACCCCAGAGAAACCTTAAAACTGAGTTGGGACCATGACAGGATGAAAGTCAGACCTGCCTCGTTACCTGCCCCCATCACTAATGACCACCAGGCTTCCTTCCCTGGGTTCAGACCTGCCTGGTTACCACCCCCCTCTCAACTAATCACCACCAGGCTTCCTTCTCTGAGGGCTGACAGAAACCAGCCCTTTTAAAAGACTCTGTCCTTGATATCCACCAAGTGCCTAAAGCTGCTCTTCCTTTCACGGTTTCGACCCAACAACCAATCAGCATTCCTTCCTCATGAGAAACCCCATTCACGGAGTGCCTCTGGCTGGTCTGTGGAGGCTGCACAGGGAGGGCCTTCATGTCCCCTGCTTCACCTTTTGATGCAGAATGCCTAACTGTTATATGTTTACATGTTAAGCCTCCATCCCCCAGTGAACACGGGATGCATTTTGCACACGTTAGCTGACCACGCATGCCCGTGTCTCCTCTTCATGAATATTCACAGCTCCTCCCATAACCTGCGGAATATGTATACTTAGCCACCTGCTCAGCAAAAATTCCCGTTCCCTTTGCCTCTCACTAGAAGTTCCTGTTTCTGGCTTCTGGCCAGAGGCTACGCTTCCCAACCGATCAGGATGGCCGCCCTGCAGGATGCAGTTCTTCATGAGGAATGAAGTTCTCCTTCCCCACTCACGAGCCTCGTCATTCTTCTGCTGCCACCATCAGCCCCATAAGAGCTGCTCTCTTATTTGCCCATTACATACATGGGCTTCTAGCATCTCTGTGCACACATGTGTTTACACAGCTGCCTTTAAGTTTAGAGTTTTCAAAATGTTTAATGAAATCACAGAACTTGATTTATTTGACTGTTATGACGAGTTGCCTTGCTATCATTTTCTATTTTAAGTCAGTGATTTTTTGTTTTTGGTGAAGGTTTTGTTTTTCTGACTTCCTTGCTGGGTGGAGTGTCTTCTTAGGATAAATTTCTGGGAGTTTGATTACTGAGCCAAAGGGGAAGAGTTTCTGTTTGTTGGTTCACAGATGACCTGCTGTCCTGCCTTCTGAAGAGACAGACTTGTTCACCCTGCCTCCCACAGAGTGTACGTATGAGTTTCATCACATGCAGTTTTTATTTATAAAACCAAAACTGTTGTTCATAAGCAACCTTCAGTACTAATCTTAAAAACAGGACTTTAGGCTGGGTGCGGTGGCTCACGCCTGTAATCCCAGCACTTTGGGAGGCCGAGGCGGGCGGATCACGAGGTCAGGAGATTGAGGCCATCCTGGCTAACACGGTAAAACTCCGTCTCTACTAAAAAATACAAAAAATTAGCCAGGCGTGGTGGCAGGTACCTGTAATCTCAGCTACTCGGGAGGCTGAGGCAGGAGAATGGCATGAACCCGGGAGGCGGAGTTTGCAGTGAGCCGAGATCACGTCACTGCACCCCAGCCTGGGCAACAGAGCAAGACTCCATCTCAAGAAAAAAAAATAAATAGGACTTTAGACTTAGGATGTGATTGGAACATTTACAGATTTCTCACCCCATTGTAGCTGTGACATTTCACCTGCCCCCAGCACTACAGGGCCTCTGGTCTCACACAGATAATTTTGGCTGGAGAGCCCTTTGCGAGTGGTCTGCTTGCAACTCTCCTCCTCACCTGTTGGCATCTCCCAAATAGCATTTCTTCCAGCCAAGAGCCTTATCCACCCACCTGGACCCACCTGAAACATCTAATGTGCCTGAAAAGGCAGAGTCGTGCTGCTGGGCACTGCAGAGCAAGAGCTGTTACCCCGACAAGCAGGGGCAGCTCCTCCCCACCTCCTCACTCCGGCTGTCTTCACCTGTGGGCAAAGGCCCCCCTCTGTCCTGTCCTCTCCTGGGTCACACCTGGGTGTGTAGAACCAGGCATCTGGTGAGGTGGGCAGGAAATCTGCATCTTCACAAGAGTGCAGGGAGAAGGTGCATGGCCATGTTGGGCCACCACGGCTGCTATGTTCCTGCTATTGACTTGGCCAAAGTGTGCATTCAATGTCCAAGTTCCTCTTGGTAATCCCCAAGCAACTGGGTAGGAGCTGCGTACAGTAGCAAACCTCTCTCCACAGACAGGAAATGACAGGGTGGAAGCGGGGGAAGGAAACAAAGCTGGCTTCGAACACATCCGTCGTGCATCTCAGTTCTGCCCCGCTGCTTGCTCCCTGTGGTAAGTGCCGAGCATCCGCACTCCCCACCCCCCAGCCTCCACCCCAGGTAACACACATCACACGGGAAATTCACATTATTCACGGGGTGGATACATGACCATAGGTTCATAGACATTTAAGGGACTTTGGGGATCCACATATTCTTAGCTACAAAATCCTTTCTTGGAAGAAAGTTTCACCCAGAAGCCCAATGAGCAGCAGCAACAGAAGCCTGGAGCTTGCTGAACCGGAGCATGAGGGTGGCGTGAGCTGAGCAGCGATTCACACCCAACTGCCTCGGAGTCCCCGGGGCTCCCTGAAGAACCATCTTACGACCTCTGACCTCAGGCCACACTGAACAGAGAGAAGGCTCCCTCGGCAGAGATGGGGGGTTCTTTGCCACCCCGGCAGCCCCTAGTCTGAGCAGTTCCTCCCATCAGCTGCTGCTCAGATCCCTCTTGTTCACGCTCTGAGCCCGCAGGGGCTCTGCCGAGACTCGGGGTTGGTCACTTGTCACTGACACGCTGGGTACGACACCTCTCTGCTCTATCCTGATGCTTAGAAGCTAGAACGCTGGGCAGCGCACCTCTCTGCTCTGCCTATCATGATGCTAAGAAACCAGAACACATCCCTAACTCTGGATACAACTGAGAAGGCTTTAGCCATGGATCTGCCTTTATCCAGATTGTTTTTCTTCCAAACTTTTGAGTTTTGCTTTTTGGTGATTATCACTCTCCTTTGGAAAAAACATGGCTTTATTAATTGGAATTAAATGCAAACACTTTTCAAGATATCAGAAATTAGATTTTGAAGTACATCAAAATGCCACTCATCTATGAGGGGTGTGTATCTGCACTGCAATCTGTTCATTTCCTTTAAATTTTGTTTTGAGATATTTCCATTTGGCTTAAAAGGTTTTAATTCAACTATCTGTCATCACGTGCGTTAAACGCAAGTGCAGGGGAGAGATTTTGTAAATGCTATTAGATTTCTGTAATCAAACTCTGCTTTATATTCCAGAGCCAGGGATTAGAATTTTAAATACATTTTAAAAATCAGAATCGTCAAATTCAGGCTTAATACTGAATAAGGCAACTCAAATTAGAAAAAAAGTCATTAGCTTTTAAATCATTTCTCAACTTGTACCCCTGTCTCCCATTTTCACCACCACAAATCTACTCCAAATATATAAACCTCCTTCCCTCTCCCGGTAGCAGCCTCCCCACGGAGACGGGCAGGGATGAAGCGGGAGGCACAGATGCTGGGCTTGAGGGCCTGCTGGGCACGACGTCCATGGAGTCAAGAGCTTGAGAAGAACTCTCTTTTGAAATGTAAAATGGCCACATGGAGAAGGATGGTGCTCCAGGAGCTGGTCTCCAGCATTTAGTGGAACGAGGAAATATCTGGAGATGGCCAGGAAGACAGGCAGGTCAGGGTGGATGAGCTCCTTGTGGCCAGATCGTAACCAGTGGGTGAAATAAACATTACTCTAGGGTTTCGTCATTTTCTGTCCCAGGGATGATGGAGCCTCTGTCCCTGGGAATGGCAAGGTCCATCCTCTGCTCACTCAGGGGCCAGAGAGGACACAGGTCGGACGTGGATGGAAGCAGAGGCGTGGTGCCGTGCAGGTGAGCTCCTGCTCCTGCTCTCAGCCCCCACGGTCCCCCACAGGAAGCCCATCAGCCCAAGTCTAGGCAGAACCTTCCTGCCCACACATGAGATGGCTGGGCATCGGGGGTGGGCAGAGGCCAATTCTTTCTAGAGTTAAATAGTCCACTTCACAGATAATCTGAGCAGCAATTCAGACTTCCATGCATTGAATCAATCCACTTCCTAGACAGAGCTTCACGAGGAAAAGTGATGCCATTTCCAGTAAGAGATGAGAAAACCTAGGGGGAGAAACGGGCTCTGGCAGGAAGCTCAAGAGCCCTGCATGGTCCACAGTAAGTGTGAGCCTCCCCTGCGGATCTCCCAGGAGAGAAATGGAGGCGGCCTGTGGCCACACGCGTCTGTTGCTCGGTGAACGGGTCAGGGCTGGAGACACAAGCTGGGGATCATCACTGAACAGATGATATAAAAAGCCAGGGCCCAGGTGAGCTCCCCGCAGGAGAGAGCACAGGCAGAAAGGAGGAGGGACCCAGGCCCTGGAGTGTCCGATCTGTAGAACTCACAGAGGAGGAGCTGGTCGACGTGAAGGGAACAGAGATGGTGGTCGCCCTGAGGGAGTGCAGAAAGCAACGCAGGTGATGGCCGGGTTCTGCCTTCAGAGGAAACAACGGGCCTTATTCCTCGATGCACCTCCAGCTCCACCTGGAATGGGAGCTCCGTAATGGAAGGTTTGTCTGTTTTATTCACTGCTGTAGTTTCAGTTCTTAAAACTCGCCTGACACACATAAATATCTAGGAGTGAACGAACAGCTCACTAAACGGAGGCTGAGCAGGGACCCTCAGACACGCACATCGAAATCCCACATGACACACGGCATCAGCTCTGAGGAGCACGAAGCCATGAGCACAGGAAGAAAGGGGATCTCCAGATTCCAACACGGAGAGGAGCCATCGAAACCAGGCGTGACCGGGAGGTGCTGCTCAAGTGGCTCTTGGACATTCGGAACCTTTCCTTGGATCCCAGTGTGTGGAAGCCGAGAGTTGGGGTGTGAGTTCCAATAGCCACACGAGGACAGCCCATGCGGCCTTGGGGTGGATGGAGATGGGGACTCCACATGAGGCCCAGGACCTTGAGGACCTGCCTCCCTCAAGATTGAAGCCCAGGAACAGACCACCCACCAGCTGGGGAAGTGGGGGGGGCTGAACCCCAGACCTGTACACATGCAAGAGCCAGGTCCATACTTCACGGAACGGCGCAGAAACTCCCAGGGGGACAATTGACACGAAAGTGGATCCGCTGGGACACTGAGGGCAAAACTTCTTATCCAGAAACTCTCACATAGAAATTCACACTTCAGTATCAACAATCCCTGCGGAAGGTAAGCTCACAATTCTAAAGAAAGACTTCATCAACCACGAAAGAGGACAGACCCGCAGGAGGGGTTCAGCTGATGTGACGAGCAGGAGTTGTAGAAACCTAAGACGAGGAAACAGCCGGAGGGTGTGGACGAGACCGTAAAATAAGTAGGTTTAAAATGATTGATAAGATAAAAGATGGTATCAAACACATAATCAAAGTAGAAGGCAAAAGAACAGATTTGATAAATTACTAAATAAAAAGTTTTTCTAAGTGAAAAATACAGTAACCAAGAGAAAAGTACCCAACATTTGAGTTTTACAGCAGATTAGACACAGAGGAGGAGGGAACGTGGGAGACAATTTCAGGAAATAATCCATCATGTAGCATCGAGGGAGGGAGAGGCGAAGGCGTGACAGAGGGTGCTGAGACACGGTGGACGGAGCCAGAAGGTCCAACCCCTGCCTAATCCAAATGCTGTGGGGGCGTCAGGACCACAGTGAGAATGACAGTGAATGTTTACAAGCGCTCACTCATCCGCACTCCGCCACCCAGAAACCTGCACACAACCCGGTGGTGCGGGTTCTGTGATGACCCCCATTTGACAACAGAGGAAGGAGAGTCACGGGGTGAGCACAGAGACCATGGGAGGCCACCGTGAAACAGATGGCGAGGGGCAGCTCTGCAGAGTCAAGAAGGGGCCTGAGTGAATCAGAGCACCAAGTACAGCACAAAACCCAGATCCCCCAATCCAAGCAGGGGGGGCCTGGACATCACAGGTGCCCAGCGGAGGACGGGAGGAGCTGGGAGGCTGCAGCCACAGCGTCCAGGCCCTGTGGCTCCTCCAGTACGGGAAGGGCAGTTCTGTCCTGAAAGGGTGGCCATGGAGGTGCTGTCCTCCAGGCCCAAGTGTGTGTGGGAAGGAGCTCCGTCCTGAGTGGGCGGCCAGGGAGGCGCTTTCCCCCAGGCTCATGTGTGCGTGGACAATAACATCTGACCTTCCATGCTTAAGAGGCAAAGTGCGGCGAGGAACACGGCAGAAGCCACTTGGGCTGGAGCTGCCCAGTCAGTGACTCTGCCTCTCACCATGTCCTGCCGCTTTCCTGGAGTGGCCAGAGTCCAGGTTTCAATGAGGAAGGTGTGTCTGGACACCAGGCACCACACTGGTCACCTCCCAGATGAACCCCAGAGTCTCCCATTCCCCGTCCCCCACCCCTACCCCTCCAGCCCTCTCAGGGCAGAGCCTCCTTCATGTTCACAGGACCCACCTCCCTGCCCACCACAGCTGCTTCTCACGGGGCCTAAATATTCCACAGTTCAGCAGACGGTCCCAGCCTCAAAGCGTTCTCTGACCAGATTACAGAGACGTCTCTAACCTGAGTCCATCTAGATTTGTCCCTAACTCCTGGACACCATTATCCCTGTAGGAATGACTTAGCACCAAATACCACCCCACGTGATGAGCTCAGAGGGAGAGGAAAAGCAGGAGGACACCACAGCTCCTTCCACATGTAGGAGACACACGGCTGCCGGTGTGACACGGGGTCACAGCCACCCCCCACTGACTCCACCTCAAGGCCACTTGGTCCCTCCGCATCAGTCACTGCACCTTCCATGGGATGCAGGTGGCTCTCGGCAGCCCCCCAGACTCTTGGCTTCTTTCTCACCCTTCACTGGGTGCTAAAGACACAGTAAGCTTCCGGGAAAGACCAGGGCATCACCGGCCGCCCAACACCTCGTTCATCCAGCACGAGCCAGGAAGGCATCGAGAAACACCGAGAACAGGAGCACCTGTCGGGGCCGGGAGGCCAGTTTCCATCGGTCACTGGTCACTGGCTGCTCTCCTCTCCCACATCCTGCCCGTCATTTAACCGAGATGCAGACATTTTCAAAGCCTTTCCGGCTCTCCTTAAGCAGGCACTGCATGGGAAGCGCAAGAACCTCTGTTTGGGAAGAGCGGCCAATTAAGCAGCTTCTTATTTCAAGAGCCCGAGTCTCGGGCCTGGTGAGGACAAGATTTCCCCACAGAAGCGGCCTGTCTTTAAGTGGCTCCACAGAGGGCAGTTCTGCTGTGTAGCAAGCACACTCATAAATAAGCTCTCCTTCACAGTTAATTATCTCTAATGGCGAGTGCTGTGAAACCCGAAATCTCAAATGCGAGAGCGCAGATTGGTTTCGGTCCACACCGACTTACGAGTGGCCACACGCCATTCCTGAGAGGAGGCGTGTCCGCGCTCTGTGTGCAGTTCATTAAGTTGTCATGTGAGGGGAGAGTGCCCGCGGCTCTGCCTGCTGGCGGAGCCTGGTCGACGCCTCTCTGACACCAGCATGGTGAGGTTTGGACACACGGGGGCTTGATAGATTTTCAATGATATTATGGAAGCATTTTCCATTTTATATCACCTCTCCCAAATATACGTCCTTCGATATTGAAGATACAAGCATGTCCCACTGCATCCCAGGAGCAAAGAGAAATCTCTGTAGCCCATATTCATTTTCACACACTCAGCAACTACAAAACAGCTGAAGAGGGGAGGAAGTGCACGTTTTCTGAAGCCTTCTCTGTTCTTCTTAGCCATTAATGCTTTTTCTTGTGGGGATACTAAATTAGGACTTCAAAGGCCCTAAGACATCATTGAACTCTCCAGGCACATTTTGTCCCCGTTTCCCACCCACAGAGGATGCTCCTGCCGCAGCCCACTGGTCCTCCCCGGAAAACAGGACCTTGGCTGAATTAACCTGCAGGTCCAGCCTCTGTTCTCACGGTGTTCGCCAGCACCCAGACAGCATCGCCGATCTCAGAGCAGACGGCACCCCTCCTGTTACTCACCGACCCGACTCCGGTTTGAAGAATTTTCAGTCCAGAGGTTTCCTCCAGTTTGTCTTTGTTGTCAACTGTTAGGAAAAATCAGAAAGCACAGGGGTCAGGTTGGAGAGGTCCTCAGTCTCTGGGCACCTCTGAGCATTTTCTCCATTGAAAATTCAATTACACGACTGCTTGACCCATCTACCTTAATGGAAGGGTCATGAACAGGCACAGAATTAGAACCTGAACGAGGCCCCATTTTCCCACTGACCACTGGGTTCCCCTCTGGCCGGCTCAACTGTGCGCCTTTGGTTCCATCTAGAAAGGGATGTCCCACCAGGACCCTAGGACTACCGTGAATCACTGATGAGAAATATGTAGACACGCTCTGCAAACTGCAACGTCTTATTTTAAAATTACGTAATTGTTCGTAGCTGTATAATTACTGGGAAATATGTGTCATTAACCAGCATTAGGTGTTGATAAAAAGACTCCCTAGAAGGCCAAGTCGAACGTGTGTATTTCTGTCATCAACACCACCAGCTATTCTGCGGCCTCTTGTTCATGCCCTGACAGGAACATCCTATAATAATTTAGCTCTCATAAAAGCCTCACTCTGGTTTTCTCCTGACGTAGGATGAGGAAGACTTTCAGAGAATGAATTGCACTCGATGGCAAACCACGGGAAATGAGCTCTGGAAACAATTAGCAGATGGAAATGAAACCTCAGTAATCCCAGCACCAACACAGCAAACCCACCTGCCCCACTTCACAGAGAGGATGGGTGTCACAAGGCAATTGACCTTGGCTTACGAATCTGTGGAAATACGCGTTTGCATAAAGCCCTTGTCGCTTTGGAGATGAAAACCAGAAAAAAAATGGAATTTCACTGCAAACTCTATGAATGAAGAGGCCTTGCAATTGTGATTAACACAGGATGAGACAGCAGGAAAATATCAATTACTCTCACCCCTTATTATAGCACTCCTGTGTTAATCTGGGGTAATGAAATTACTCCTTTCGGAGGGACGCGAATGAGATCCTGTTACAGCCTGCCTTTCCCACCTTTGTGGCCTCTCCGTTGTCTTACGAAAAGTTTTTCCCTTCGAGCAAATGCATATTATTTTTTACATGTAAGTAATTACCTACTGCGCTGAAAGAACGAGGCAGACAGAAAACTGTGCTAAAGCAAAACTCCTTTAAAGCTTTAGGATGGGGTGGGGCCCCAGGGGAGGGGAGGGGAGGACACGGACGTAAGCCTTGGGTGGCAAGAGAGCTATAAGGTCATCAGTGCTGATATCTTCCCGCAAACAGAGGAGACATCTGACTGATCGGCACGCTTCCCTCAGGTGGGTAATAGCGGACTCTTTGAAGCAGGCTGAGGAACAGAAAGTGCACACAGAAGCAACCTGAGAACCACCCCGGTCACTACTGCAGAGCAGTCACCGATGTCAGGGTCAGGAATGAAAATGGCAGCCCAGCCCACAGTAATGAGACAAATCCAATCCAGGGGGGAGCAACCTTTTCCTGTGAAGGGCAGGTAGCAACTGGGTCAGGCTCGGCAGGCCCACGGCTCCGTCTTAGCTACTCAGCCCTGCCTTGCAGTGTGGAGGCAGCTGCAGGCCACGCCTAAGTGGATGGTCGTGGCTGTGTTCCAATAAAACTTTATTTACAACAGCAGACAGTGGGTCTGATTTGACCTGCAGGCTGTGGTTGCCAAGAGGTTGCCCGGCCCTAGTCCATTCTCCACACTGCCCAGGGTGTCACGAGCAGTCAGTCTAAGGGTGTCTGTCCATCCTTGAACTCAACATCCAGACCTCTTGTTCCAAATCCAGACCCTTCAGTGGTCCCTCAAAGCCTTTCAGTGGTGTCCCCTGCAAGCATGGAGAACTTGCCTTGCGGACCCTGAGGTCCAGGTGGCTCTCCTTGTCCAGATATTGGGCTTTTCAGCATATTTCAGGCGTTCTCTGTCCCTTGCCAGGATCCTCTGAGCTCCTCAGTCTGACGAAAACACAGTCCTCTTTCCAGGCAGCTCAGGCCCCACATGTGCTCAGAGACACCCCCTTCTTCACCATCCTCAGCACGGCCCTGTGTGTCTCACAGTTCATGGTGTGCAGGCTGCCTGTCCCACGCACAACAGAATTGTGAATTGTGGCACTGGGTAATTTCTGCTCTGTGTAAATGCTCCTATCACAGCTGACTTCAGCACTTATGTGAAACTACTAAAGGGAATGGGTAGAGACACTGTCTTAGTCCGTTTGTGTTGCTGTAAAGGAACACCCGAGGCTGGGCAATTTACAAGGAAAAGAGGTTTATTTGGCTCACGGTAATGCAGGCTGCACAAGAAGCATGGCACAGGTGTCTGCATCCAAGGATGCCCCAGGCTGCTTCCACCTGCAGTGGAAGGTGAAGGGAGCCGTGCAGTGTGCAGAGCTCACATGGGGAGAGAGGAAGCAGGAGAGGGCGAGGGAGGGCCAGGCTCTCGTTAACAGTCAGCTCTCATAGGAGCTAAGAGAGAAGAAGTCGCTGACCTCCACCCCGGGAGGGCATGAATCCATTCAGGAGGGATCCGCCCAGCCCCATCCGCCCCTCCCCCACGATCCAAAGGCCTCCCACCAGGCTGTGCCTCCAACCTGGGGACCGAATTCCAACATGAGGCAGGGCGGGGCCGAACCAAGCACACGCAGACTTGCAGGTGCACAGGAAAGAGTTCCCGCCGTGCAGACACGGGGGACAGAAACAATCTCAAGGGCGCTGATGACACGAAAATGTAGAAAACCAGTTATAAAACGGTGAGCTTGAGTATTGATCGCCGCTGCTCTTAAAACAGTTTATTTAAGTGTGTTTTTATCATTCAATGTTTCACAATGGCTGTATGAATAACGGGCTCACAAAATTCCTGAAAAAGTAAAACTAGTTCTGCCGAGTGGATGCAAACGGCCCCTGCGCTGCTGGCACAGTGCTTTCTTTATTCCCCAAGTGGGCCTTCCTGCCCCTGTTTCCTTGGTTCTGAAATGCACATTTCCCCCAGCTGAAGTGGGGTCGCAGCATGGGCCAGTGCGGTGATGACTCTCGGCAATTCCCACCGCCCTGAATAGGCAGTGCAGCAAGGCGCATCCTTGGAGGCCTTGAGGAGGGAATGAGTCCTTGTTTCTACCTGAGCACTTTCTACTGGGGCCTCCCAAGAGGCCCGGAACACGCGGCAGCAGAACTTCCAGAAAGGGCGTGGGCTGTGGCCAACAGTAACTCAGAGGATGATCTTGTTGGCTACAGTGGAATGCTCATGAGAAATGCTGTGTGGCCAGCCTGGCGAGCACGTGGGGACCAGCCAGCGGTGGCCTGGAGAGCACATGGAAATCAACCCTGCAGTGGCCTGGAGAGCACGTGGGGACCAGCCAGCCGCGGCCCGGAGAGCACGTGGAACTCAACCCTGCAGTGGTCTGGAGAGCATGCGGGGACCAGCATCGTGCTGTGGAGACGTTCCGTGGAGGGGCTCTGAGTGTGACACGTGTCAGGATTCTTTAACCCGTTGATCACTAAAAACTCCTTTTAGATGCCCATGCAAGAGTGAGGCTGATAAATGAGTCTGAGAGATTGTTCAATAAATACAAGATCATCTGAGGTGATTCCAAAGCTTGTGCTGTGGTTCAGTGGCACCGTCTCTGCTCTTCACTGGACCTGAGCTGAGAAATGGTTTCCAAGTCAGTGAAACAGGCATCGTGGTGAGAGTTCCAGGCAGAGCTGCCTTCCGAGCTGACTGTTAGCCTCTCGAGGACAGGCAAGGTTCTTCAGGGTCTATGACTGCACTTTGATGCTTAGGGGCCTGTGTTCTTTCTTCAACAAATGCATCCAAGCTGCTGCAAAGGACAGGATTTGGGGCCACCATCCTAAGCAAATTAATGCAGAAGCAGAAAGTCACACGCTGCCACATGGTCTCTCAAGGAAGCGGGAACCAGACATCATCAGAGAGCCACACGCTGCCACATGCACTCACATGGAAGTGGGGACCAGACATCGTCAGAGAGCCACACACTGCCACACGCGCTCACATGGAAGTGGGGACCAGACATCAGAGAGCCACACACCGCCACACGCGCTCACACGGAAGTGGGGACCAGACATCAGAGAGCCACATGCTGCCGCACGCGCTCACATGGAAGTGGGGACCAGACATCGTCAGAGAGCCACACGCCACCACACGCTCTCAAAACAGACAGTGGGGACCAGACGATTCATCAGAGAGCCACACGCCTGCGAACACGCGCTCACATGAAGTGGACCAGGACCATCGTCAGAGAGCCACACCGCCACGCCGGCACGCTCTCAAACAGAAGTGCGGGACCAGACATCATCAGAGAGCCACACGCGCCCCCGATGCTCACGCGGAAGTGGGGACCAGACATCGTCAGAGAGCCACACGCCGCCACACGCGCTCACACGGAAGTGGGGACCAGACATCGTCAGAGAGCCACACGCCGCCACACACGCTCACGCGGAAGTGGGGACCAGACATCGGGTACTCACAGCCATAGAGACGGGAACAACAGACTCCGGGGAATGTAAGAGAGAATGTAGAGGGAGGCAGGAGGAGAGGGCTGGAACTCCCTCTGGCGGACGTGCTCACTACCTGTGCGATGGGAGCAAGTGTACCCCAAACCTCAGCATCACCAGTATGCCCAGATCACAAGCCTGCACATGTACTCCCGGAATCTAAAACAAAAGCTGAAAATTAAAAATACGGATAAGTAAACAAATGTGCCACCGACAACCCTCCCAGCACGCCCCCGGTGCTGCCTGGCAAGCCTCTCAAAACTGACCCCGGACCTTTTAAACTTTAGTTCAGTCCGTTTAAATCAGCAATTGAAGCAAACAACCTGAATTAATTTTTTTTCTTTTAAGTACTGAAAGGTTTTAGGAGAGTACAAGGGACAGTTTCACTCTCGAGCGAATCTGAGACCGCAGTGTAAGTCAAAATCGAAGTCACAGAGTAAAGTAATTGAAAAGTAATGAAGCTGGCAGTGGCTACGTTCTTGCCACACGCCAAGTGCTGGGGCCAGCGCTTCCCACACTTCAATCCGTCTCCCCGTCCAGGCTGTGGATTCCCATGCACACTTCCCCAGCAGCTGTGAGGACCACGCGGGAGCCTCTGAGCCAGCACGGCCCAGGTCTTGGCACCCAGCAAGCAACGAATCCATGGCCCTTGTGGTGGCAGCTGTTTCGCTGCATGTGTTGTGACCAGGCCACTGTCATTCCTAAGGAGAAGGTGCCGTGTCTGCTCCGTGTCTGAGACTGCAGTGTGCTCTGGTCTCTGGCGCTATTAACTCGCTGATCAGTGCTTCTGCTTGTGTTCTGAACGTCAAACACCAGCTGGAGCATCGCTCGACGACTCTGCTCCGGGTGACTCAGCTCTCAAGGTCTT
The DNA here is from genome assembly GCF_001698545.2 of Rhinopithecus bieti. NCBI lineage: Eukaryota > Metazoa > Chordata > Mammalia > Primates > Cercopithecidae > Rhinopithecus > Rhinopithecus bieti. The sequence continues at coordinate 333,805 of NW_016823619.1, forward strand.
CCCCCAACAGCGGAATCGCTGTGCCCCCCCCAACAGCACCCACAGCAACAGCATAAAGGTCACCAGGATTCTCCTGATTTCTTCTGTTTCCCAGGAGAGTCTGTTCCTTCCCCCACAGGCCGGTTCCCTCGCAGGAGGAGTGAGGGACTCCGCAGGCTGCTTCTCAGTGCCCATAGGCTCCCGGTGTCACTGCTCCCTTCCCAAGGCCTCGCACACCGTCTGTTGAGTGATGCCACCCAGCACTGTGCTGGGCACTGACATGCAACCTGCCAGCTCACGTCAAGAAACTCCACCATCCTCTGGAAAGCCCGACAGTGCCCTGAGGAGGTGCCGGGGAGTCTCACAAAACACAGAATCTGGGTCCCAGAGTCCCCAGAGTCTAGCTTCTTGCCAGGGAAATCTCTTTGGAGATTGCCGAGTGCTTTTGGGGGTGTCTGCGAGTTCCCTTGGCGCTGTGGAATGAGGCAGTGTCCGTGGGTCATCAGCTGACTTCATGGGGTCCTGTGTTCTGGCCCCTTTCGGCGATGCCTGTCCTCACTAGTTCACTTTCTGACTGAGATTTCTCACTGGCGGAGAGAACTGAAACACAGAGAGGCTACACTTCCCTCCTCCTGCGCCGTAAATGCTGCACAAGGCAGCCTCTGCAGCACACCCCTGTGGTTTGTTGCTTTAGATTTTTTTTTTTTTAACCTCAAATATGCCTAAAAGGAAAAACAATGCCTGGTGGTCCCCAGCATCCTGTGGGCCTCAGGCCACCCTGGACACCTCTTGACATTATTCCTGCATCCTTGATGCCCTACTGGATTTCCCTAAACAGCCGCGTGGATTCCCTTTTCCACCCTGCTGGTGGAATTGGGACACGTGTTGAACTCTGATCCTGACGCATCTGCACTGGGGAGTCCGCCATCCTCTGACGGGACATTTGCCCACACATGTCTAACCGAGGACTCACACCTACTCCTTTTAAGTCTAGAGTAAATGCCTGCTGATTCTCAGTGTTCTTCTGTTCCTTTTTATGAACTCCATGACAACACTGCCAAGTTTTAAGTCTCTGCTAAACATGTTGAAGGAGGAAAAAAAGAAAAAGCCTGCTTCAGCCAGATGTCCATCAAATGCCAGGTCTGAGTTATGTTTTGAGCCGAGCTCTGGGCCTCCGGAGTCTGTCAGGCCAGGGCGTGGAGACAGTTGGAGAAGCTGCCTTAATAAAGGCACAGAACAACAGAGAAAGCCCGTTTTTATCTTCATGGGAGACAAAAAGGGTTTCCAAACACAAAAAAGAAGTCCTTTAAAATTAAATTCACTAGATGAAGGATATGCAAATTACCTGAAGAAGCGGAACCCTATAATGTTCTCAAAATTCTGCAATAGCCTATTTAATGAGTATTTTAATTTATCAGACTAATTCTTTGCACTTGACAATTTATGCAGCATTCCATATAATTAAGCACGCAGCTACAGTGGAATAATTTTGCCTACTCTCTTTATCCTCGTTATTTTAACCTGAAAGAATGTGCAGAAGTCTCTTCTGTAACCTAATTACAATGGGGATCGCTTAATGGCTTTGCTCCATTAGAAGGTGGGGGGGAGGGAGAGCCCCCAGGCCCAGGGTGAAGCTGTCACCTGGAGCCTGGCCAGCTTTCTGGACAGCACCACTGGCTTCCTCAGGAAGAGTCCTCTTCCCTGATGGGGTGGAGCCTGGTTTCTGGCTGAGCTGAAAGGACACCCCAGGGTAAGATCTGCATCCTGTGCCACAGCCACGAGAAACAAGCTGCCTCCACGCTGCCACTTTCCACCCAGGGCCCCCGTGCAGGGGGTCAGCGTCTCTGGGTAATTTGGGGACCTCTGAGGACCCTGCCCCTGCCCTGAGGTCAGCCTTCCTGAAGCTGGAAGCCACCGGTCAGGATTCCCCGTGCATGTCAGCAAGGTGCCCAGCCGAGGGCTTTCCTTAACGTGGACGTCATTCCTGGGAAGAGGAAGGGGAATGAGCTTTGACGGAAGCTGATTCAGTGATCGGAGCTCGGGCCCCAGCCCGCACCTCCTTTCCTTTTTGGGTATCCCAGGGTGGCCACAGAGCCGCTGGGAGTGCACAGGCCTCCTGGGCCCAGGCGAGCTGCCCTGTTGCAGACTGACATGAGGCCCACCTGGTCGCAGGGCTGATCACAATTCCTGTAAAGGAATCTTTTAAAAATAAGCAATGTCCATGCTTTCCTATTTCAGCCCATTTTCTTTCCCCATGTTGTTTTCTGAAAAGAACTCTAGCAGGGCCATACGTGAGGCCCACGAGGGTCCCCACCTTCCCTCAGAGTGGCTGCTCGCAGACTGGGCTCTCCCAGTGGTAATAGGTTGTCTATGAAAAAATGGGGTCTTTATTCATACCAGGTTGAGAAACAGCCTGCTGGTCGCTCAGGCCAAACCTAAAAACTCCTAAAAAAAAGTTAAAAAATTGCGAACCTTCTCAAAGCCGTTCACTCACTACTGTACGCTGTGAACCTTTCATGCACCCTCTGGGCACTGGGGCACATGTTGCTCTCCTAGGACTATGGGTGGCATGGAGGATGGGTTGGGGGCCGAGGGACACCTTAGGGAGGGGCGGGGTAGGCAGGACCCACATGTCCTGAGCCCCTCTAGACTGGGGGCTCACCAGGGTCTGAAGCTTCCTGGAGAAGGCCCCGCTCTAAGTTTCTTTGGTTCTGGGATCTCTAACATGTCTTAACATCAAACACATGCAGTGATGCTTCCTCAGTCCTCATTTCAGAACCAAAGACTCTCACTCAGCAAATCCTGAGATCCCGAGATCCTGACACCCTGACACCTGTTGGAAAGGTCTGGAAGCTGCCATGGAAGCTGTCACTCGGCCCCACGGGACACTGGGCTGTGGAAGGTGTGTCCCCAAGGGTGGTACGTCTCCGAGGGTGGAGAGGCTGGCCCTGGAGGCAGGTGCAGGCTGGGGGGCGGGGTCCTCACCACAGCTGGAGGGAGGTGCACGGGGAGGGGCCCTGAAGGGATGGTGGCCACCCAGGACCCCCCACAGCAGGTTTTCCTGTACAGGTGAGAGAACCTTTCTGTGGAGAGGCCCCTGCCTCACTCAGAGTGCTGTCCCAACACTGTCACCTGCAAGAACCCTCTGGACGACTTGCCGTAGCCGGGCCATGTACAGCTTTTTTGCTGGGCTGTGATGGTGGCTGGAGGCAGGTCCCATCCAGAGCGCAGCCCTGGCCTTCTGCAGCCCTCTCGGCAGCCAGCCCTGCTCCTTGGAAGTGGTTCTCAGCCAAAGGCCTGCTCCTGTGTGAGTAAGATGCCTTGGGAGCAGGAGGGAGCTGGGGTGCATTTACGTGTGTTTAATCTCAGTCCCACCACGGCACACAGCGCCCAGGGTCCTCGGCTGACCCTATACCTCCTCGGCCCTCAAAGCTCATCCTTCCCCAAACCCTCGGGGAGGAGACAAGGGTCACAGCGTGGCTGGTGATGGTGGGAGCAGGAACCAGGGTTTTATGCTCAGATCTGTGCTGAAATCACTTTGGACAGCCGAGGGGGCGGGAGGATGAAGCATAAAACAGCCTTCAAGGTGGGTGTGGCAGCATCTGGGGCACCCCGTGACCAAGCAGTGGGGCTCGAGGGTAAGAACGTGGGCTTGGAGAGGACCAGGCCAAAGCTCTGTGCAGCCACTGGCCAGCCAGGCACCACGGGAACATCCACCCCTGCATGTGGGGTGTCCTGGGCGGCAACATCTCCCTGACCCGTGTGTGGCGTGTCCCCGGTGGCAGTATCTCCCTGACCCATTTGTGGGGTGTCCCGGGCTGGGCCTCAGGCTTCTCTTTTCCACCCTCTTCTGCCTCCATGTACTGTGTTTAGTCCTCAGGCCCTGACTGGCATCTGTTCGATGATCAGAGCTGTTTTCTTTCCTCGGGCCCCATCCTTTCTGCAGATCTGATATTCCCACCTGTCTTCTTGCCGCTTCCACCAGGATGTCCAATGGTGTCTCCACCCAAATTCCTGACCTCATCGACTTCCCTAAGCCTATCTGTCCCCCGTGTCCCCAGCCGACCAGTAGCTCAGGCCCACAGCCGCAGAGCCGCCTTTATCCTCCTCAGACACAGCACAGCGCGCCTGGTGAGGCCAGCGGATTCTGGCCTCAGGGCACCACATGGGACCTTCCGGTGTCTCCACATGCCCAGGTGGGTCCAGCAACTCATTCTCTGCTCTGGATCTTGCAGAGACCCCTATTGCGCTGGCTGGCTCTTCCATCCACAGTGCCGGGCTAGGCCTGGGAGGGGCCGCGCAGGCCGAGCCTGGACGATGTCCCCTGTGCCCAGCACTTCTGCCACGCGAGCCGTGAAAGGGCCTCCACCCCTGCAGCCTGCATTCCATGGAAGCCACGTGTTACATGCGGCCTTTCGTGCCTGGGAGCAGGGAGGTTTGAAGAGTGGAAGCACTCAGGCAGTAGAAAACACAAATTAATGAATGTGTCAAATCCTGCTGTTCGGTTGCAGAAAAGCCAACATTCTGCATAAAGAAGTATTCGTTCCTGGCAGTGCCAGGCACCCACTCTGGCATTTCTTTACACGTCAGCTCACTCATGGACAAACGTGGAGGCGCCCCGCATCACCTCACAATCCCTTTCACTTTTCCACGTCAGTCTAGACAGGACATACACGACTCACGCTACCAGCTCATGACGTCAGCAACTGCAGGGATCTCAGAGCCAGAACTGCAAATGGCAAATGTCTTATTCTTATAAAAATATGGGCTACAATTTGATTAAATTGTCAAAAAATACAATTTAAAATTCAGCTTTATTTAAATACTTTTGATTGAAAATTTTGATATTTTTTGAATTATATTTGGCTTTAGAATTTTAATAATTCACATTAAATATTTTTGAAGAAAAATGACTTTCGAAGCATAATTTTAGTTTACAATTTTAAATGCATTTTTATTTTTAATGAAAATACTTTTATATCTTGTACCCCATGTGGAATTACAGTTGAATCATTTCTGTCTAAAACATTCCAACTTTATGAAGATCGTAATTAAACAACCTAGTGATTTCATGAAATGAGGGGAATAAAATGCATTTACAAATAAATATATAATAATTGACAAAATTATGTATGTCATTAATATATTACTCAGCCAAACCTTACCAGCCCATGGAGAGAAAATATCACTACTCACAGGATTGTAATCCAATCTACTGTCTTTTTCATTGGATTAATTTGCAGAAATAAAAACAATAGCTTTATATACATTTAAATAATTTTTTCACTATGAACATATATTTTCCAAAGGATGAAGCATTTTTTTAACAGCTAATGAGCGTCACATAGACTGTTAAATGTTCAGAAGCCCAGCATGGAATGCCACTTGCCCTCTGGCCTTGGGCCCCTCGACAGCTGGACAGGGGCTGAGTCTACACAGAGTGGGGAGGGAAGATGCTAGCCATTGACACACACTCATGCCTCTCCTCAAAGCCCTGTACTGGCCCATCTCACCCAGAGTGAGGTCTACAGTCCTGGCCACAGACACAGGGCCCTTCAGAACCTGGCCCTTGGCTGCCACCCTGACATCACATCCAACAGCTCCCTCGCCCCTGCTCAGCCACTGCAGCCCCTTCAGTGTGGGATGCCCTGGCCAGCTCCTGCCTCAGGGCCTTTGTACCTGCTGTTTGTTCCTGAGCCTCAAATGCCTGCCTGCAGCCACTGGCATGGTCCTCCTGTTCTTACCCCACATCGGGCCCTCACCCCATCACCTGCCTGTCCCCTCCTCCAGCTTCACTCTTTCCCAAAACATTTATCACCCTCTGACATAATGCATGCTTGTGTATTATCTATTTTTTATATTTTTATATTTTTTATCACCCTCTGACATAATGCATGCTTGTGTATTATCTATTTTTTCTCTAGAATATCAGTTCCACAAAGCAAGGATTTGCCCTAGTGCTTAGAACACTGCCCAGCACATAGGAAGACCTCAATGATGGTCTGTTGAGGGAATGAATAAGTGACTTGTAGGAAGCATGAGCAAATTAACTCCCTAGTGGCAGCGTTCGAGCATTACTTTCTCTAGGATGATCATGCCACCAGTGTTACCTCTATTACTAAGGCCAGTGGTGGCACTGGTGGTGCAGGGAGGGAGTTTCCTATACCTTCCACACCCATAGTTCTAGTTTTGAACCAAAGAGTCAATGATAAAGGATATCTGAGGATTCCTGATTTGCAGTCTCATAATTCTCTTCCAATATAGGCTGCCAGCCACGAGCATGGGTGCAGGATCACGCACGTACGCCGTGGGAACGGGCCCAGGATCACGCACGTACGCCGTGGGAACGGGCCCAGGATCACGCACGTACGCCGTGGGAACGGGCCCAGGATCGCGCACGTACGCCGTGGGAAGAGCTCAGGATCACGCACGTACGCCGTGGGAACGGGCTCAGGATCACGCACCGACGCCGTGGGAACGGGCTCAGGATCCCTCATGCACGGATGCCGTGGGAACGGGTGCAGAATCACACACGTACACCCTTCTGCACAGCTGGTGGAGGCTTCCTCTTTCCCACATGGTGCGGTGTAACCTGATGATTTGTATGCAAAGCAAACCCATTCATAGTTGACTATGTCAAAACACAGCCAGAAAGATGCCATGCGGCAGGGCACGTGTGTGTGTGTGGGTGGGTGGGTGTGTGTGCGCGCGCGCACGCGCCTGCGATCGGCCCAGCAGCCAGAGCACGTTCCTGTAATGTGTTGTGATCCACTGCGCAGCAACAACACAAAACACAAGGAAATGTTTTGATGTTAATCATTTTACATCAAGTCATCTGAAAGTAGCATGTTGCCCCAATATTTGGATGTTTAATTTTGCTAACTGTCGGAAGGAATTAAAATAACCCTGGAACATAACTGCTTTCCTGACAATTATTTACTAAAACCAGAGATACCATTTAAAGCTTAATTCCCAGAGAGGGAGAAGAGAAGGGGGGTGCCCTTGCCCGTGCCTGTGCTGGAAGTGGGCTGTTCATCGTCCTCTCTTTTCTCCTTTGGCGGTGAGGCCAAAGGTGCTGCGCCACAGGAAGCCAAGAGGAGGGGATTGATGAAGAAGAGCGGTTTCCATGCCATCGTGAACGGGGGCTGATGCCTGACCACCCGAAGGAAGAGAGGAGGCAAGATGCCGTGCCCACAAGAACCACCCCATTGAGAAACGTCTGCATGGTGACTGGACTTGCAAGGCAGTGATCTCTGGGATGAAAAGATGCCCCTTCAGAGATTTACCATGATGCAAAGATGCTCATTTCTACCTCAACAGCCAGGGTCCCACCCTACTTAGTATAGAAATAGCAAGGATATTTAGGGAGATAAACTACATGTGCACCTACTGACGTGTGTGTAACATTCAGCGTTTTATTAAACATGAGTGTCACGGGCTCCTGGAAATGACTCTTCTCGCCAACTCAGATGATTTTCTCTTGAAAGTTAGAAGTTTTGGGGTTAATTTGTAATTCAAATTAATATTTTATTTTATATTCCATTAAATATTAGGAAGATAACAGAGGATATTATAAAATATGTGTGGGTTCCAAAGAATAATAAGACAGCAAACACCCAGGATCCCTGCCACTCCAAAGAGAGATAAAACATTAAAATTATCTTTGATATTCTCTGTGAGCTCTTCTTGGTCCTATCAAAGCTAATAATTCTCATGAATTCTGGGTGCATAGTTTCTTTATGTAGACTTTTTTTCACCTATGTGTGTATCCCTAAACAAAATACTGCATAAGATGACATAATAACATACATGTTCTGTGATGTGCCTTCTGTCTTCTGCTAACCCTGTGTTCTGAGACTCAGATTCGGTTTTGCATGTCAGGGTGGCTCATGCATTTTCATTGCTATGTGACTGCATTCTATACATACGGAGCATCATGCTTTATTTTTCCAATCATGCACCCAGTCTGGTGGGAAACTGGGTTCTTATTTTTCCCTCCACATCTGAAACAGCGTAGCCATGAACATTCTCACACGTCTCCAGGCACATGTAGAGAATTTTCTCCAGTACAACCACTAAGACATAGATGTCCCAAAGTGATTCTATCAATTTACACTCCTGTCACCAACACACAGAATTGCTAGTGCTCTGTGTGCTCATTGGTTTAAGCTGTTAAACACTGTGCCGATTTGGTAGATTTACATTGTATCTCCTTGGGCTTTCAATGTGTGTGACTGTGATCAGTTTGTGCATCTTTGTGTATGTTTGTTCATCGTTCATGCTTCCTCTTATATGAAATTTTTGTTTTGCCCAGTTTTCTACTGGGTTGTCTTTTTCTTACTGCTTTGTAGACGTTCTTCAAACATTCTGGATACCAAAACTTTGTCAGTTATGTGGGCTTCAACTATCATATCTCAGTTTGTGGCTTGCCTTTTTAAAGTTCCTGATTTTAATAAGTCTAATTTATCATTTTCTTTAAGGTTTGCATTTCTGGCATCTTGTTGAAAAAATTCTCCTTTAGCTCAAGATCATAAAGACATAATTCTGTTTTTTTTTTCCTAAAAGAGTTTTGTCCTTCACATGTAAGTCTGACATTGAAGAACTGATTTTTGTATGCGATTCAAGGTAGAGGTCATCTCATTTTTTTCTCATTGAATACCCCATTTCCCCACCACAGTTTCTTGTAAAGGCCATCCTTCCCACTGATCTGTAATGTCAACCCCGTTATCAATCAGTTCTGTTCCTGGCCCAGGTATCTCTCCCTGTACAGATCCATGTGATCTTTCTTACTTTAGTGTAAGTAGTTTATACTGTCTACACAAGAAGGCAGGTGTTGACTCTTTGTACTTACTAATACATTTTAGAATCAGCTTGTCACATTTGTAAATAAATAGTTTCTGGGATTTTTGTCAAAATTTTATTGAATCTAGAAGTTTGATTGTTATTAATAGCATAATTATTCCCAATCTGTGAACATGTAAATCTCATCATTTATTCAGGTCTTCAACATCTTTCAAGTTTTATAATTTTCCCCATAAAAGTCTTATATATTTAAAATATGTATATATGCCTGAGACTTTAAATTTTGATGCTATTTTAAATGAATATCATTTTTAAATAGCATTTTCTAACTTTTTTTCCTAAATATACAAATACAGCTGACTTTTGCACGATTTCACATACAGCAGCCTTCCTAAACTATCTAATTCCATTAGTTTACCTGGATCTTCTTCCTTCTCTTCTGAGTGAATAATGAGGCCGTCTGTGAATAATGACAGTCTTGCCCCTTCCCTCCCTAGTGGGCCTTTCTCTCTCCTTCCTGCTTCACCGCCTGCTGAGTGGATCCTCCTGCAAATGCCTGTGAGGGTGAGAGCCCACATCCTTGTCTTATTTCTGGTGCTCCAAGAGAGCATTTCCAATGTTTGGCGGGGAAGCACGATGTTTCTCTAGGGTCTTTAAAATATCAAAAGAACAACAAGCTACTCTTACTTTATTCAACATTTTTATTATGAATGAATTTAATGTTTAGCAAATGTTTTTTACCTGTATCTACTGAGATAATAAACTTTTTTCTTTTCATTTATTAATGTGATAGATTATATTAATTACAGCTTTAACTGTTCATATTTTAAAATAAATTGCTGGATTTAATTTGCTATTATTTGGTTTAGTTTTTACACCTATGTTTTTGAGGAAATTTGTCTCTAATTGCCATTCCCTGTACTGTAATTACGAGTTTTGGTATCAAGATTATACTAACCTTATGAGCTGTGTAGTCTGGGATGTTATGTGTATGAGTGCATGTGTTGGATGTATGGAACAACTTGTTTATAAAATATGTGTGCCTGATATTTTCTTTGTGGGAAGACTTTTAACTATTAACTCAATTTCTTCCTTGGCTACAGGGCTACTGGAGTTTTCATTCTGGTATTTTGGTCATGCTACCTAACATTTCAAATATACGGCCATAAATTGTTCATGATGACCCCTTGTTATCCTTTTATATGCCAAAGCATCTATATTAGCATTCCAATTTTAATTCTCAATTGTTTATTATTCCCTCCTCTCTTTTTAAAAATCACTTATGACAGGGGAGGTTTCTCAATTTTGTAAGTTTTTTTTTTTTTTTTTAAAGACAAAAAATTTTGCTTTCTAAACAGAGAGATTCTCTCTCTGTCTTTGAGATTCTGCAACTTCACTGTCAGGAATCGAGGTGTGGAAACTTTTTCACTCCATAGGCTTCTGAAATCTGACTACTGGTGTCTTACACCAGTGGTGGAAATTTTTCTGCCACTGTATCTTCAAATATTACCTCTGGAGCGCTCTGCTGGAATGCTTATGAACTGTATGTAAGATTCCAACTCTGCCAGAACACTTATTAATCATAGGTAATATTCTAACTCTGCTGGAATGCTCATGGAGCATGTGTGAGATGTGTAAGATGATCCTTGATGTGATACAGTGTGCCTCTTCCCCAGTAATGGCTTTCCCATTATAGTTGGCTCTCAATGTAGCTACTTTTTTTTCTTTTTATTATTATTTGCTTATGAACTCCATAGGCTTCTGGAACACTTAGGAACCATGTGTAAGAGTCTCCTACTCTGCTGGAACGCTTATGAACTGCATTTAAGATTCTCCTACTCTGCTGGAAGGCGTATGCATTGTAGGTAAGATTCTCCTACTCTGCCCTCTATGGCTCCTACCCTTACTTTCATGTTTTCAATTGGTCTCTGTGGGCTGCATTCCAGAAAATTTCTTAGTTCTATCTTTTACTTCTCTAATTCTCTCTTCAACTATGTCTAATCTGCTATTAAACTCATATCCTTAGTTTGAAATTTCTATTATTATGTCTTTCATTAAAATATTATATTTCTTCAAAAATTGTGGTCTCTTTTAAGACTATTGATCTGTAGGTTATATTTGGCTTCCTCCTATGTCCCTTTAATCATATTAAGATATTTAAATTGATGACCTATGTCCAGTAGTTATCTGAGGCCTTCTTCTGCTGTCCATTCTTTCAATGGACTTTTGTCCTGTTCCCTGGTATGTCTTGAAATTTTTTATTGTGGACTCAAATTTCTTGGAATTTTACTTGCAGGTATTCTTTATGGGTAGAAGGGAAAGAAAGGATTCCTCTGGAGAGGATCTGCCTTTCCCTCTGCCAGGCATCTGGAGGCCTGCCCACCTGGGAGTGTTTGAAGCTGAATTCCCTACTTGAGATGTTGTGGCTGTCCAGGCAGCATGCAGTGGGATTGCACATCCCTGTGAAGCCTGGCTGTGGTTGATTCCCTGAGGGAAAATGCCCCCCACCTCCTGCCCCCACACATCCAGGAACAGCGCTGAAGGCAGGCAGTTTACCATCCTCGGGCCCAACGGAGAGCTGAGAGGGCACTCCACCATCAGTCACCATTACCCTGCAGTCACGGTTCTTGGGGGTCCCAGCTCCACGTGGCAGGTCTTCTATTAGCCTTACCATATCAGGGTGTCCTCGTGCCTCCTGCCCTCCACAGACCACAAGGTCATGAATGCTGAAGTTCACTCAGTGTGGAAAAGACTCTCAGAATAAAGGCCAACATCACTCATCCACCGATGTCCCCGGGTTCCTGCTCTCACTTGGCTTGGGATCTCCAATGATGTAATTATTGCCAGATGTCTGATATGTTAAAATTATCTCTATGTCCTCATATTCTAGTATTTTTGTTGTTTTTGGAATGAGAGTCAGTCCCAATATCTGTTTCTTCCAGCGTACCGGTGGGAATGGGAACTCCCTCATCTCCTGAGAAGTCTCTTCCTTGCCCCAACTGCTTTGTGCTTATGAAATAAAACTCATTTTAATTCAGGTTTGGGCAAAACCTTAGGGGAGGCTAAATATGAAATAATCTAATGATTTTATATTATGCTAAATATAACTAAACACAGATGTGTATATAAAATTGCTAATTATTCAGTGTTTTATGGAATCTGCCATGACCCTTGCTGGGACTGTGAACTAGAAATGGCAAGGACATCTTCTCTTTGTGTTGTGCTGGGTGTGGACGCTGGTCTCTCCTCCGCTCCAGTCCACGCTTTCCCCAGGTTCTTCGTTTCTAACCCTCCTGGCAGCTGTGCTGGATCAGAGACTCTCACCCCAAATGGCCCCAGGCTCCTGTGCAGGGCCCCGTGGTTACTGGTCCCAGATGGGCAGCTGGAGCCTCTGGGAGGTGGACTTGGCCCAGTGCTACTCAGTTCAACACAGGGGCTCTGGGAAGCACAGCCAGGTCTCTCGAGCTTGAGGCGGCTTCTCACGGACTGTGAAGAGGTACGTGTTTTAACACAACAAACCGCTCTCCTCTAATTACCTGTAATCCATCAGACAGTGTGAGGACCGTTCTGGGAGCAGGTGTGTTCAAGAAGCACGAAGACACATCATTTGCCCATCCTGTTTATATTCTGAGACGTGCCTGGTGCTTCACTGCAGAGCACGCAGCTCCTTGCTCTGGCTGCCTGCACCACAAGTGCTGCTTCTGATGTCACAAGCGTGGCCTCAAGGAGATGCTTAGGAGACCTCAGGGGCTAGCCATGCACCCCAGCCACTCCGGGACATGCCCAACACACGTCCGCCTCCCCAGCTGAAGGTTCCTGCCATAGCAGGTGCTGGCCACGCACCCCGGCCACTCTGGGACACATCCCACACATGTCCGCTTCCCCAGCTGAAGGTCCCCGCCACAGCAGGTGCTGGCCACGCACCCCGGCCACTCCAGGACAGGCTGCTGCAGCTGGGGAGCTTCTGCTTCACTTTCTTTGCTGTTCTAAACTGCTCTCTGTTTACAATGTCCTGTATGAAGCGAAGGGACTGAACACACTCCAGCCTGCAACGCAGAAGTGCACATCAGTGTGGAGCATTTGAAAGGCATTTTCTCCTTGGAAACTGAAAGGTCAATTTGTCAAACTCCACTCCTCAGGGTTCCGAGAAAGGTTCTTCAGCCCTTGTTTTCCAGCCATAACAGGGTAAATAAATGAGACTCTTATCTGCAGGTCTCTTGTGAATTCTGCCAGTGGGCAGGGCTTCAATGGAAAGGGAGCGTGGCTGCGCAGTATTAATAACGACAGGCTGGTAAAAGCTAATGTCAGCCTCAATTTCCAAGTCATTTTTCAAATTATTTTAATTAGATATTGTTTCAATCTCACTTACATTAATTTAATATCTGATATCAACATTTCAGTTTTCAATTTATTCAAATGATTTTTTTTTTGAGTCTGCCTGGTTGCCTGGAGTAATTTAAAATACAATGTTTATCTTCAGCAATTTTCAACGCGTGGTCCTGGGCAAACTGCTATGTTCAATAAGAGTGATGAGGAAGGGAGGGCCCCAGGTCCTGCGTGGCGATGAGGAAAAATGGAAATTGTCTCCTTATCACTCATCTCTAGACATTAGAGTCAGCAGGCCGAGCCGGGGCTGGGGTGTGGTAATGAGATTTTCCACCCATTTCACGATGTAATTGGCTTCCCCAATGCAAATTTCAGTGAAATTTGACTAATTTCTTTTGTATTAAAAGGCATCTGAATAAATGGCTACGTTCTCCCATCTACACATTTTCTGAGAATTTTCAGTCACAGTCCTCAAACCTACCCCTAAAAGATTCTTCTGGACACACTGCCGCAAATAGCCTTAGGTGCTGTGTTTTCTTAGTTTGTCCTTTTCTTCAGACGTTAGCACGGATGCTGGTAAAGACATGCCTTCTGAAATGGCAAAGGCAAGGCTGAACCAGGACTTTACCTCCCCATTTAGAAAATGTGGGAGAAATGAGGTATTCCAAAGTGTTCTTTTAAGACAAGGAAATTAGTATTGTTCTTGAAGTTGATAATTAGAAATCTGAAGATCCTTACTGTTTTTGAAAAGTGTGAAGAACTTAAAACAAATTACCCGGGAACAACATAAAACCAAACTAAAACACCATCCACATGGCAACAGGTAAACCATCAAAGGAACAGGAGGGAGCTGAGGAGCTGGAAGGCGAGGACCAGGGTGATTAACAAGAAACACGCACAGTGAGGACGATGAGTGGGAGCCGGTGAAGTCATCCTCCTAGGACAGGTGCCTTCACTCGGATCAAACTACTCATTATCTATAAGCAACACATCGAAAACAACACCATCCAGAAAGATTACAAACTGACACGGCAGGGAAAATCTATCAGACATATGAACAGAAGGAGAGAAGGCGTCATGGCATCAACATCAAGAAAATGTGCAATTTGTTTAAAAGTTATTTATTAAAGTGGAATAAACAGACTAATGTTATATTAGATTTTAAAATTCCAGATGAAGATATAGGGGTAATGAACTCGTATGTGCCGAGAAATAAACATCAAAATTAATAAGGAAGAAGCGATCACGTACTAAGAGATGCCACTCACAGCCTGAGGGACGGAAGGGTCTGATGGCAGCCACCCTCTGCCAGCCATGTTCCGGGGCTGCGCCTGGCACTTCAACTGCCGCCAGCACTAACCCCCATGAAGGCCATCTGAGGTGCAGACTTCAAATGCCCCTGTCTTATTGATAAAGAGGACTGATTTGTCCAGGGTTTAAGCAGCTTACCTAAAGTCACAGGGCTAGTAAAACACAGAGCCTTATTAGAAACAAGTCTCTCTAGCTCCCACACGGGTCCTGCAGTGGGCCCAAGAACATAACAAAGAGAATTCAATAGCGATTGATCCAGCTCTATGGTCTAGAAACAAGAATGGAACTGATCAGATACTAAGCCTCGAAAAAGGCCTTCGTGTTTTTTAAATCATAAAAATCATAAATGTTGCATTCTCTAAGCAAAATCTAATTAGAAATTAATAACCACAGAAAACAAAACTCTCCCATTGGTTGGGCATTAGAAGTATTCTTTTCAATAATTCTTAGATTAAGAAGGAAATGGAAACTAAATTACAAAATAGTTACAGAATAATAAAAGCTGTGGGAGGTGCCAAAATCGTTCGCCAGGGGTGGGTTTTGAATGCTGAGAACTTCCATGATAAGAGAGAAGGACAGTAAACAAAGTAGGCACTCCATTTATCATGTCAAAGTAAATAGGTAACAAAAAACTTGAGGGAAGAAATTAAATAATAAAAATATAAATTAAGTTATAAGGGGAACACAGAATTGGTGAATAAACCCAAGAGATTGATTTTAGGGGAAAAAAAAATCATAAACTCTTAGAAGTCTAAAATCAAGAAAAGACATCTCAAATTCTAAAATTACCAAAAATTAATAATTAATAATCACAGATGCAGTGGAAATTTAAGACTCGTAAGCCAATAAGACTATTTCCATCTATTTACAATCATGCACCACGTACTAACGTTTTGGTCAGTGATGAACCACGTCCCCCCACAAGTGGTGGTCCCATAAGATTATGATGGAGCTGAAACATTCCTGTCACCTCGCGACGTCACAGCCACCGTAAGGCCACAGTGCAATGTGTTACCTTTTCTATGTGCAGATGATACACAAATGCCTACCGCTGTGTTACAACTGCCTAGAGTATTAATATAGTAACATGTTGTGTGGGTTTGTAACCTAGCAGCAGTAGGCTGTCCCATACAACCTGGGTGTGTAGGAGGCTGTAGCATCTATGGGTTTTGTAAGTGCACTCTATGATGTGTGCACAACGACAAAATTGCCAGATGATACATTTATCTGAAGGCGGCCTCGCCATTAAGCAACACATCACTGTATAAGAATTTGGAATTCCAAGAAATTGAACAGTGAACAAAGAAAATAAAAATTACTAACCTGGCTAAGAATGAAGAAAGAAATATGAATAGATGAATATGAAAATATAAAACATTTTTCAAAGAAACGTCCTTCCAGAAAAGCACAAGGCTCTGCGCATGACTGGAAAGTTCTCTCAAAACCTGGAGGAATAAAAGATTCTCAAGTCGGCACCTCCCAGGAGCACCAGCACCAAGCCTGGTCCACGGTTTACAAGGACACGCGTGGCAATCCACTGGTGGGTCTGAGGACACGGCAAAGGCCTCTGAGCCTGCACCAAGGCCCCCATGTTTTCTGAATGTCCTGCCTGCTGTTTCTTTTGAACGTGAAGAACTGGCCAGCGAGGACAAATGCTGAAATATTTGAGACCTTCCCAAACCACTTCTGTTTCATTGATCCATTTATAAGCCAAAAGTTAAGAGTTAGCCACACAAACAGAGCGGCCTGATCCTTGGCAAAGCAGCAAGTGAACTCAGTGGGGAAGGGACCAGCTTTTCAGCAGACGGTGCTGGGCCAATGGGATACTCAGGCAAAAAGTGAATCCAGACGCCAACCCTGTACCCTCCACAGAAATTAATTCAAAGTTAGATTTGGATGTAAAATGCCAAATTATACAACTTCCAGAAGATACAAAGAAAATCTAAGTGACCTTGCATTCGGTGATGACTTTTTAGAGATACGACACCAAAAGCACAGTTCATGAAGGAAACGATTGATAAGAAGGAGTTCATGAAAATTAAAAACTGAATATATTATTAGTACACGACCAGCAGTCGTGTTCTTTGGTATTTGTCAAATAGAGTTGAAAGCTTATGTCCATAAAAAAGTATGCACGTGGATGATAATCGCAGCTTAGTTTATAATTGCCCACACTTGCAGGCAACCATGGTGTCCTTCAGTAGGTGAATAGATCAACTGCGGTGCATCCATACAATGGGATATTATTCAGGGCTAAAAAGTAATGAGCTGTCACGCCAGACACAGGACTTGCAGGAACCTTAAATGCCTCTTGATAAGTGAAAGAAGCCATTCTGGAAAGGCTACCCACTGCATGATTCCAACGCAAAGACATTCTGGAAAAGAACAAAGGATGGAGACGGTGTAAGTTGTGGCGGAGGTAACGAGGAGTTGGGGGAAGAGAGAGGAACCAGCGGAACACGGAGGGCTTTCATGACAGGGAAACCACTCTGTGTGATGCTAGGATGATGGATACGTGTCATCATACACTTCCCAAACCCACAGAATGTACCGTCCTGCTGTGGCTCCAATATGACTTATACCCTCTGAAACTCATGCTGATATTTGATTACCATTGTGGCAGTGTTGGAGGTGGGGCCTTTAAGAGGTGGGTCATTAAGAGGGACTGATGGTTTCTTGCAGGACGGTGATCATCCTTGTGGGAGTGGGCTGCCACAGAAGGACTGTTGGAAGGCGAGCCCAGCCCCTTGTGCTTGTCGTCTCATTGTACGTACTTGCTGGCCCTTCCTCCAGGGGATGGCAGAGTAAGAAAGCCCTTGCTGGAGCTGCTGCCATGCCCTCGGACTTCCCCGCTTCTACGACTGGGAGCTAAATACACTTCTTTTCCTATAAACTACCCAGTCTCAGGAATTTTATTATAGCAACAAAAATCCACCTGAGATGAACAGCAAGAGCGAACCCTGAAGTTAACCATGGACTGGTGATAATCATGTCAATGTGGGCTCATCAACTGCGACAAACAGACCATCCTAATACGGATGGGAGCAATGGGGAGACGTGGCATGGGGCGGAAGACAGGGTGCATGGGAACCCTCTGGACTGTCTACTCAATTTTTCTGTAAATGTAAAACTGCACTAAACATAAAATCTACTAAACACAAGTCACAAACAAAGGTTAAAAGTTGTTTGTTTTTATTTGAAGTACAGATGCCCCTAGCTAGATGTTCAAATACCTTAAAAACTTTAGGTAAAGGGCATTCTATGTGTACAAATATTATTACTGCAGTGAAACTTTCAGGAGAATTTTGAAGAGAGATGATTATTTTCTGACTTTACTGACCAGGATTCTGTTCAACATCTTGATATGGGATTTTTGATTTTTCAAAACTGGGTGATGGGGCCAAGGAGTGGCAACGTACAGAAGGACGTCTTTCCTGGGTGACGGGGCTGGCACTGCATCCTGACTTGGAGCAGAGTGCATGGGAAGGGAAATGGAGGTCTGGGTCTCACCCTGCAGTCCTACAGTGGGTGGGACCACACCTGCTGCAAAGCTGGAATTGCACCGAAATTGGAATGGAATTGAAAATTATGCAGAATTGAAATTGCATTGAAAATTATGGATGGAAAACAAGAGCAGACTTATCCATTGCTAAGTGCTGATTTAAACAAGATAAATGTTCTCTTTAGTTGGACACAAACTAGCAAGCCTGACTTTGTTCCCATGGGTTTCTCAATATAAGCTCCTTTTGCTGGGAAAGAAAAAGGAGCATCTGCAGTAAGGTTGGGTTCTTTTCCTTCCAAATCACTGGCGGCAAGCGTCTTTATTATTCATTAGCAAGCTCGACGCCACGGCACACTGCGGCACCACTGAAAGCAGTCTGAGTTGGGAAAATATTTTCAATATTTCAACTGACTGCTTCACTAAGTCACAAATAACACAGCTAATCCTGAGGTCACTCGCTTACAAAAACCTATTTGCTGTGCTTCAGAGCAAAATGAAAATATATATTACAAATGATGCCACCAGTGGCAAGCTTGCTCTGGGACCAGCCATCCTTCCATCGTCTCCTACCACGGGCAGCTGAAAACATCCCTCCTTCTCCTTAAAGCCATTTTAATAAAGACCCCAGAGACTGTTTACTCAGGTGAACACATTTATTTGTAACCAGTGTTCAATGTAAAATTTAGCCTAGGCTGTGTGTGTGTCAGTAAAGGTCTATAAATAAAACATCACTCTGGGTTTTTTATCTTTATCCCAACACCCTACACTGCATGCTTTTAGAGATGCCGTTCCACTGGGGCTTTTTATTCTTTACCCCGACCTATAAAAATCACGTAAGTCACCAGAAGCTTTTCCTGTGAGTCAGTCGGTGCAGGTGAGGTGGGAGCAGCTGGCCGTAAATGATGATGCTTGTGACTGAGACAACAACAGGTGGGTGTGTCCTGGCAGGCCGAGAAGGCAGCCAGCCCCCTGGGACCATCCCACCACGCTCCACCTGCCCGAGCCTCAGGAACGCCGCCTGCACGCTGGCCTGTGGCAGGAGCTCATTCCCCTCGCCAGGCACAGCATGTGCCGCTACATCACACGGGGTTGGAAAAATCCAAAGAACATCATCCCCATCCTTCTGCCGGTGCCAGTTCCTTCGAAGACAGGCCCGAGACCTCCATCGGAAGATTCTGCTCAAATTATTTGGGGGCAAAGGTCCGAATGTGAGACCGTCGATGGCTTCCTTCCCATTCCCTCAACTGACGGATAAAACCCCAGAAACTTGGAGTGGCTATCACTGCTGCAAACAGTCCTGACAGGAAGAAACCCTGATCCAAGAAACCAACAAGAGGAAATTTTACTGAGATGAAGTGAAATCTCTGCCTTTAGATAAGCAAGGTGTTTTTAGGAATTGACAATGTTAGCGTAGGATGCTAGCAGCCATGCCCGAGATGGTTCTTCTGCTAAACTCAGGGAGATTTTAGTTGAAATTGCAAAATGCTTGCTAACATATCTACCCGTTCCTGAGCAGAATGAAAAGAAGTAACCTGTCCTGAATTAGAGAAGGCCGGCTTTGGTGTGCGGTTTGGGTTGGACTGTATCTCAGCACTGTGTTCCATTCTGGATACCACTGTTTAGCTGTGGGTACCCATGGGCACCCACAGGAGATGGCAGGGATGGGACAATGGGGGATGGAAAGGTTGTGTGTCACGTTGGAGAGGGGGGGAGGGGCCTGGTCCTGAGCATTTCCGAAGGCAGGGTGGGGCCATCCATCCACGGCCTCTTCACCTGGACAGGACGAGAAGGAGGCACAGCCACAGGCAGATAGGGGGTGGCAGAGGAGGTCTATGGGGTTTCCTGGGGGTGACTCTGTTGAAGCCACACTCGCTCTCCTCTTCTCCTCTGCCTGTAAGGAAACACTGTCCGTTGGAGCATTGGAAAGGGTGGCCCTGGGCTCGAAGCTGAGGACGCCCCCACTGACCTGCAGCTGGCGAGGTGCACAGCCCCTGGAGGAGAACCGAGGCCAACTGCCCTGATGCCAGAGCTCAGCTGCCCCTCCCGACCTGGTTCTGAGTCAGGAATTTCCCTATCCTGGACGCCTCCAGAGGCCCCGTCCATAGGGCCCTGGTCACAGCTGGCCCAGGTGCCACCCAGAGTCAGGGCTGGTTCCTGACCTTTGCCCGGGACAGCAATTCCCATTCTTGAACTGGAAAAGAGGTCATGTGGAATCTACAGGACGTGTGGGGAGGACATCTTGCCTTATTTCAGGTACACAGGGTAAGAAGTCTGCTGCAGGTGGATTAAAGATGTCCTCCCCATGCGTCCTGTAGATTCCAGGAGGCCACTGGCTGACTCGGCAAGTCTTTAATCCCCTCCAGAATCTTCCAGAATCCCCCAAATCTAAATGCCCACATTTGCTATGTCCAAATCACAACTGTCAGAATAGCCCCTTATGGGTTCACCTTCCTCGTGGGTCCCAACCCAGGCCTGGCCTGGCCCCTTTCCCTCCAGCTTCCTTTGGCCACAGGCAAACACTGCCTGTTCTGAGGTGGTCAGCAGTGGACTCGGTCAGGCCACGTGGAAACCACACGGGGCCACAGAGTGATGGGCCTCAGATGTGCAGCACACCCAGGAGCCGCCGGGGACCCTGTTAAAATGCAGACCCTGATGCAGAAGGTCCAGCTTTTCAAGGCAGGTGAAGCCAGAGCTGCGGGTCAGGGTCCCAGAGAGGCCTCATGGAGAAACGATGCTGAATCACCAGACACTGAGACAATCAGGAACCAGTGAAGTGATGCTAAACAGAGGGAAACTTCAGAGGAAAACACGGGCCGCTCTTCACAGCACGGTGCCTCAGAAAACACTTCCACAGACGTCTCTCCTGTGCTACTCTAAAACTCCTTCTTCCAGAGATAAGGAAACTAGTTTGCTGCAAAACATAATTTACGGTTTTGTCATCATTTTCAGTATTTGCCCTGTAATTATGGAAAATTAGTTTAGACTTTATTAAGCTTTTGAGTCTACATGTGAGGCATATGGATGAATTTAACTTATATCCATGCATTACCTCCCCCATCTATCTACCACTAAACCACAGCCACAGTACGCAGAGGATCCATGCATTATATCCCTCTATCTGTCCACCACTAAACCACAGCCACAGTACGCTGAGGGTCCACACATTACATCCTTCTATCTATCCACCACTAAACCATAGCTACAGTCCGCTGAGGGTTCACGCATTACCTCCCTCTATCTGTCCACCACTAAACCACAGCCACAGTATGCTGAAGATCCACACATTATATCCTTCTATCTATCTACCACTAAATCACAGTACAGTACACTGAGGGTCCACACATTACCTACCTCTATCTACCTACCACTAAACCACAGCCACAGGATGCTGAGGATCCATGCATTATATCCCTCTATCCACCACTAAACCACAGCCACAGGAAGCTGAGGGTCCATGTATTACCTCCCTCTCTCTGTCCACCACTAAACCACAGCCATAGGAAGCTGAGGACGAAAATCTCCTTTCTCAGGGCATCTTATGTACCAGTTCTATATTAGAAATATCAAATACATCTCATCAAACTCTGAGTCCATGTGAGATAATAATTGCCAAATCAAAAAAAAAAAATTGAAAGCAAGAAGGGATTCTGGAAATCATCTAATTTATTTTAATATTACCTAAATGAGAAGTGGAGGCAGGGAAGGCCTTGCCCATGGCTGTGTATTCCTGAGTAACTGGGCAGGACTCCCTGTATCCCAGGCCTCCTACGCGACCTCCAGTGCCCCTTCCTCTAAACACTCTGTAGCCGCATTTACTCACAAACACCCACAGGCCCTGTAAAACGCGAACCCTTTGCTTCCTGCTTAGACCTGAGAAGTGGCCTCTCTCCCTGCAGCCCTGGAGATCCTTCACCCTGATCTTGCTGGAAACCCCATGGCCTCCATTTGCTGTTGGGTAAGAGTCCTCTCCCCCTGCATCTGGAGGTGTAGCTGCAGGGATCCTGACACCGGCTCACTGTCTCCACGCAAAGCCCCGAAGACAGGAGCCCCACGGACCCGTCTGAGAGCAGAGGCCTTGTGTCTGCTGGGTCAGTCAGCGCACGCGGGCATGTGTGGTGCGTGCGAAGCAGGAGGGAGGAGGTTTTACCAAAGCACAGGTGCAGAAGCAGGAGGGGAGGAGGTCTTACGAAAGCACAGGTGCAGAAGCAGGAGGGGAGGAGGTTTTACCAAAGCACAGGTGCAGAAGCAGGAGGGGAGGAGGTTTTACCAAAGCACAGGTGCAGAAGCAGGAGGGGAGGAGGTTTTACCAAAGCACAGGTGCAGAAGCAGGAGGGAGGAGGTTTTACCAAAGCACAGGTGCTTTACGTCCAAGCAGGAGTTGCCATTTTCCACGGAGTTCTGCTGTGAACCCTTTGGCGTTTGTGACCAGGCTGAGCAGACTGGGATGTTTCTGAGTTCTTATGCATGCCCTTCACAGGTGAGGGTCTGTGCGATTCACACTTGTGGGCAGTTCATGAAGAAGTGAGGAGCACATCACTACCTCCATTTTGCAAACTAGGGCTGGGGTCAGGAGAGCGGCCCGATGCTCAGAGGGACTGTGGAGCTCTGTGGGCAATGGGCGTAATGACAGGTGGCATTTCTAGAGCACGTACTGGGGACACGTACTGTTGCAGCTGTTCATGTGAATTCACACATTTAACTCTCACCACAACCCAGGAGGAAGGTGCAGATGAGGACTCCGAGGCCCACCCAGGACCATAAAACCAGGATGGGCCATCGGCAGATACAGGACCCAACCCAGAGCCCACACTCAGCCATGCTGCCCCCAGGACTAACTGCCTGGCTCGGGTGGTCCTTAGTAGGGCGGGTGGCATCAGGCTTGGTCTGGTGATCCCACAGCCAACAGGATGCACCCAGCCTCCCTGAGAAAGATAGAACTGGTCTGGTTCCTTTCCCTGGGTTTGGGGGCGGGGGCCAAAGAGAAAAATGGTAGGCCCTGAACACTCTTCTTGTGATGGTGGGATGGAGGTGCTACTCAGGAAAGCCTCAGCTGGCTCCCCCAGGTCAAAGGAACTGGCTGCCTTAACACGCTTGGTACAAGTGAGATTGCGAAGCGACCCCAGGACACTCCCTGTGTTGCAGTGTCACTGCCAGGGTCTCACAGGCTGATCAATCCGAGATAACCTGGGTTTGAAGCACTGGGAATGCGAGTTCCGAGTATAAAGAGAGGGCAGCACAGAGGGCGGGACAGAGGGTGGGCCGGGGGGCAGAGGGTGGGAGATGAGAGGGTGGGAGATGAGAGGGTGGGAGATGAGAGGGTGGGAGATAGGGATGGGAGAGAGGGCGGGGCAGAGTGCAGGGCACAGGGACAGAGGACAGGAGAGAGGGCAGGACAGAGGGCAGGACACAGGGACAGAGGGGAGGAGAAAGGTCAGGTCAGAGGGTGGGAGAGAGGGCGGTGCAGAGGACAGGACAGGGGGTGGGACGGGCAGGAGGGAGGGCAGCACACAGGGCCGGGCAGAGGGCGACACGGGGAGGGACGGGGGGCTGGGACAGAAGGCGGCACACCAGGCAGGACAGGCTGCAGGTGATGCTCAGAGTGCAGCCAGCCCACGTCCAGAACGTCAGGGCAAGAGGGGACGTGGAGATAGTTTGACCTCACGTGCCCACTTTAGAGGCAGGAGAGTGGGGTCCCAGGGTAACACGTCTTGCTGAAAGTTATGAAATGAGGAACAGCGAAACAGTGAGACCATTCCTTCCACCCTTGTGTTTCCCTGGCATATCTGTCAGTCAGCTGGTCAACACCTGCTGCGTTAGCAAATGCTGAAGGCAGGGTTGTCCCTGGCATGACCCCCTCCCCGTAACCCACAGCCCCTCTTCCCCAGTTTGCCGTGGCAGCCTGCCATCCGCTGTCTGCTCCTCTGACTACCTTCTGCAACCCTGCCTTATGGTGGAGATGCTCGACCAGCATTCAGGAGACACAAATGCCAACTCCTCTGTGGGTTCCTGCAGCACCGGTAGACCCTGGCGTGACTCCTGAGGGCTTCAGTCCTCGGCTTGTTCCTCTTAGAAAGAAACCACCAGATCACTTCCCATGCTCAAACTCAGACGCCCACGCAGCAGCCTCCGCAGCAGCCTGGCAGCCCGACAGAGGCTGGTCATAGTTTTTGCCCTGGAATTCCCCTCTTTTTACCACATTTGCCACCTCTGGTCCCGTCTTCCTTTCAGAGTCCAGGCAATCTTCCCCCTCATTAAATCAAATTTATTCCCAATCCTCTGATGTCCATTCACCGGCCTCCTCTGAGTCTCTATTATAAGACTTCCCTGTCCCTCTGGCCAGCAATATTCGGGTGGGGGCGGCATCCTCACAGGGTGAGGAGCTTTGTGCTGTTTGTTGAGATGAATGGTGCCAGGAGGGAGTCATTCCAAGTGCCCTGTAATGCAGAACCTTTCCCGGTGCCCACTGGTGGCGTTCCCGGGACACCAGGCACTGGAGGTCGGCATGCTTATCGTTATGCATCTGAAGGCAGCTCCCACCAACGCACTGGCTGCCTTGGGGCCAGGCAGGAAGCAAATTCAGTCCACATTGGCGGGTCCAAGCCTCGATCTAGACACCCGTCCCAGCTGAGACGCTCAGCTCTGGGCCATCACCCGCTGCTCAGCCTGGGTGCGGACTGTGCTAATCACGCCATCACACACACTGTTTTCGGAGCCAGTTGGATCACATCACAAACGCAATTTGTAGTTTGCCTCAAGATGTTTTCCGGAACCTTCCTGCAGAGATAGCACAAGGCCCACAGAGCAGTGTCTTGGGGCACCCGGCAGGTTCCAGGTTGGGAGCTGTAAAACAGAATCTCGCGCTCCTCCTCCCCCGGGTTCACTCAACCACAGTTCTAAAATATTAATAGCGTACAGCGTGTTAAGTGATGGCAATTAAAGTCTGGTTCACTCTAATTTTATCACAAACGCTGCATAATAAAACCTCTCAGACCCCCCCCCTGTGATTCGCAGCCTCCTGAGAGGGGGTCTCTGTTCAGGCTTTCTCAGACACCCTGTGGTTCGCAGCCTCCTGAGAGGGGGGTCTCAGCCTCTCTCAGCTGCTGCTTTCAGCTCCTTTGTGGGGTGCAGTCCTTTCCCAGGATGTTGGAGTCAGGTCTGTGCACTGGCACCAGCTGAAGTGCTTTCCGTTTCCTGTGTGAAGCATAGGGGGTCGTAAGCACACACACGTGACCATGGTGAGCACCATCAGCCCTGCCTGGAGCACTGAAGGGTGCCAAGAGAGCTTTCTTTTCTTTGCTCTCCTGCTGCCCCTAACCCTGAGGTGGTGCCTGAAATCCCTGCCAATACCATCCCTGTTCCTGAGAGCCTCCTTGGGCAAAGCTGGGTCTGGGGCGGGTAAGCGGGCAGCTTCCTGGGCACCAGCCCCACAGGTGGGCCAGTGTGGGAGTGGGCATGCCACATTTCCAGGCTGCTCACAGGTGGTGCTGCTTGGGGATGAAATGCATATTTTTATGGAAATGATAAAAATTATTTTTGGCTGCCCAAATTATGTATATTGCCCTCCCTACATTTTGATAATTTTTTTTTTTTTTTTTTTTTTTTTGCAAGAGGCAGAACCAGCTTCCCGCTGTAGCAGCTAAGAGGCTGCACTGGAGAGCAGCCCTCTCCCCTCCCTCACCTCCAGCGCACAGGCCTCCTGTGGATCAGAGGCTCCCACAGATTCTGAGTCAAGAACTCCTGCCGCTGCAGGAGCTGCAGCCAGATGAGGTTTCTAGAAGCCATGGTTCCAGCATTGCAGCATCAGCTGCGTGCCTGGCATTGTACAGAAGGATACCCACACGCGGACAGGGTGGCTGGCGTCTCCCAGGCTGCTCTGAGCTGGTTCCCTGGCTCTCCCAGCAGTTCCACGAATTAACTAATATCTTTTCATAAGCATATTTGCTGCTTAAGACAGGTTTCTGTCGCTTGCTAATAAGAATTAATTGTGACTGATGCAGGATTCTTGGGGTGGGGGTGAGTGCCCCAGCGGGCACTGCTGCTTCCCACGGCAGGTCCAGTGAGGAGGTGTTTGGCCCGGGAAAGGGCAGGCCCAATCAGGCCTGAGCAGAGCCATCAGCACAACAGAGGCACAGAACCCTCTACTTCCGAACACATGCTGAGTAGGCATTGAAAGAAAAGTGGCTGAAATGCGAGCTCAATTCTTAATCTAACCCTCTTCTCAGGAGGCACATGCCTTCGTGTGGGGCTAGAGTATTAACGCTAAAACTGTTTCCCAAGCCTCTGGGGGCTTGAGAGGCATCTCAGTGAGTCACAAATGCATCAAGAAATGCAGGTAAGCTCTGGCTCTTACATGATGAAGGGACATTTTCAGTGAGTTACCGAGACGGTTAGAGGGGTAGCTTTGGTAAGTTAAATTGCATAAATGACTGGAGCTTAGCATAGACTGCGGTCTCGGCTTCAGAAGGAATTACGGCTGCCGTGCAGGGTGGGGCAACACTGCAGAGCTTCTACTACACACAAGCATGTGCACACACTGGGATTCTACCAGCAGCAGGAGGATTTATTTTAGGTTGGTCACGGCTTTCTATTGTTCCTCTAAGTTGCTTCCCCTCCCCCCCCTTTAAAATGTTATTTTGACATGTCAGGTTTATAGAAAAGTTGTAAGACTGTCATACAAGAATCTCAGACACTCGTCACCCGATTCTCCAAATGGTAACATTTTAGGCTTTACTCTCGCCTGCAAAATCTCCCTCTATATTTATATTTACACTGATATTTGTATATTATTCTGAACTGTTTGAGAGAAACTTATGGACATGATTTTCCTTTAGTCCTAAATACTTCAGTGTCTATCTCCTAAAAACAAAGCCATTCTCCTACATAATCAGAGTACAGTTATGAAACCCAAACATTAACACCGAGATGGCACTAATGTCTAATCAACAGAACTCACACAATTTGTCTACTTCTCCCAAGAACATTTCCAGAACAAAATAAATGCCCACATCAGGCCCTGCATCCAGATGTCATGTCTCTCCAGCCTCCTTCAATTTAGAAAATCCCTCAGTCTTTCTTGGTCTTTCTGATACTGACAATTTTAGAACAGGGTGAGTCACTTTGATTGATAGTTTCAGAGCAGAGGTGACTCACTTTGATATTTTTACAGTAGGGGTGAGTCACTTGAATTGACAGTTTTAGAGGAGGAGTGAGTCAGTCTGATTGAC
Source organism: Rhinopithecus bieti (assembly GCF_001698545.2). NCBI lineage: Eukaryota > Metazoa > Chordata > Mammalia > Primates > Cercopithecidae > Rhinopithecus > Rhinopithecus bieti. Next base: position 360,949 of record NW_016823619.1, read on the forward strand.
ATTTAATAGGGGTTAGTCACTCAGATTGACAGTTTTAGAGGAGGAGTGAGTCAGTCTGATTGACATTTTTAGAGTAGGGGTGAGTCACTTTGACATCTTTAGAGTAGGCTGAGTCACTCTGATTGACAGTTTTACAGTGGGGTTGGGTCATTCTGACAGTTTGAGAGTAGGGGTGAGTCACTCTGATTGACATCTTTAGAGGAAGTCATTCTAATTGACAGTTTAAGAGGAGTGGTGAGTCACGTGGACAGTTTTAGAGGAGGGGTGAGTCACTCACAGTTTTAGAAGAGGGGTAAGTCACTCTGATTGGCATTTTTAGAGGAGGGGTGAGTCACTCTGATTAACAGCTTTAGAGAAGTGACTCACTTTGATTGACATTTATAGAGTAAGGATAAGTCATTCTGATTGACATTTTTTACAGGAGTGGTAAGTCACTCTGACTGACAGTTTTAGAGGTGGGGTGAGTCACTCTGATTGACAGTTTTAGAGGCAGGGTGAGTCATTCTGATTGACAGTTTTAGAGGAAGGGTAAGTCACTCTGACAGTTTTAGAGGAGAGGTGAGTCACTCTGATTGACAGTTTTAGAGGAGGGGTGAGTCATTCTGGCATTTTAGAGGAGGGATGAGTCACTCCAATTTACATTTTAGAGAAGTGACTCACTTTGATTGACATTTTTACAGTAGGAGTGTGTCAGTCTGATTGACATTTTTACAGGAGGGGTGAGTCACTCTGATTGATAGTTCTAGAGGAGGGGTGAGTCACTCTGATTGACACTTTTAGAGGAGGGTAAGTCCCTCTGATCGACAGTTTTAGAGGAAGGGTGAGTCACTTTGATTTACACTTTTAGCGGAGGGGTGAGTCACTCTAAATGGCATTTTTAGAGCAGGGATGAGTCACCCTGATTTGCATTTTGAAAGCAGGGGTGAGTCACTTTGCACCACGTCCCTTGGCTGGTCTACGGAGGCTGCCTCAGGAATAGCCGTGGGTTTTGCTCTTTGTCGAGAACACCAGGGACATCATCTTTTGTGTTCTTTGTGCATCAGCTCATGCGCACGTGTGCGAATCCATCCTGTCGCCGGTGACGTTCACTGGTGTCACTTGTTAAGTGCTGCCTGCCTGGTTTCTGAACCATGAATGCTGTTTTTCTGATCCTATCCTGTGGTGAGAGCTATTCTGTGGTTCCCCAGAATTTTGGCCACTCATTTTAGCACCAATGATTCTTATCTGAATCAAGTAGTATTAAGAATTGACCTGGCCGGGCGCGGTGGCTCAAGCCTATAATCCCAGCACTTTGGGAGGCCGAGACAGGCGGATCATGAGGTCAGGAGATCGAGACCATCCTGGCTGACACGGTGAAACCCCGTCTCTACTAAAAATACAAAAAAAACTAGCCGGGCAAGGTGGCGGGCGCCTGTAGTCCCAGCTACTCGGGAGGCTGAGGCAGGAGAATGGCGTAAACCCGGGAGG
>NW_016823619.1:364153-369522 GCF_001698545.2 Rhinopithecus bieti
TGTGTCACTCCCTCAGGGGGGTCTAGCCATCCTTAGCATCTGTGTCGCTCCCTCAGGGGGGTCTAGCCATCCTTAGCATCTGTGTCGCTCTCTCAGGGGGGTCTAGCCATCCTCGGCATCTGTGTTGCTCCCTCAGGGGGGTCTAGCCATCCTCATGGCACAGCAATACCCTTCTATCCTGTGTGCTTTGCAATCCAAAACTGAATCAATCGTAGGCATATTACTACAGCAAATGCAGACAGATTCTCCCCACTTTCACTCCCTGCCATGATTCTCTAGTAAAAGATGCTTGAGTTTTTTCTCACTGAGCTTCACAGTTCTCTAGCACAAAGATGCTTGAATTTTTTCTCACTGAGCTTCAGTGCTGCTACTACGTGAAAGTCTGAATTGATTTTGCCTCAACTGGTTAGAGAAGATGGAGACTGACTGAGCTGAAGCTCTCTGCTTTCTTGAGGTGACGAGATGCTATCGATCATGGGCTCTGTGCCCCTGTCACATTCACACGATGTCCCAAACCAGACTCTACTGGACTCGTCCCTCCCCTCTGCCTGTGTCCATCACTCCACAAGTGTCTATGATCATCCTCCCGGTAGCTCTCTGGCCACCCCACCTCCTTCTCTTCCACAGAGGCACCTCTGTCTCCTGGATTCCCACAGCCTCTCCCTGTTCTCCCGAGCACCAGTCAATCTCACTTCTAGTGTCTCTTCCACTCGGAAGCCAGGGTGGGGGTCTACAGCGCAGGTCTGATACTTCTAGTGTCTCTTCCACCTGGAAGCCAGGGCCAGGGTCTACAGCGCAGGTCTGAACACATGCGCAGCCCTGTGCAAAGCTCTTCAGAGACTCCTCATGCCCTTTGGAGAATTTTCAAGTTCGCAGGGAGTGTATGAGGCCATCCTTTCGGTCACTCCTGCCATTTTCCCACCTCTCCCCTGCCTTCCTGCCATGCCCAATCACGGGAATTTTCCTAAACATAGCCTTTTTCTCATCTGTAAAAAGTATTCTTTCTGCAGTATTCTGTAAAAGGTATTTTTTTATCTTGTAGGATGTCTTCCTGCCTGCCCCTCTCACCTGCATGCCAACCCCCTTCACTGGGGCAATTTTTCTTCATCTCCCAGACTCGGCCTGGGCCACCTTCTCTGGGAAGCCCTCCTCACCCCCAAACACCATGGGGCTGACAATATCTTTATGCTCCTTCCACATCCAGGCACCTGGAACTTGTTGTGAGCATGGCTGTGGTAGGTCCTTAGCCTGGGTGACCACGTGAACTTGCAGGGGCACACATAGGTGAGTAAAGGTCAACACTAGGGGCTGGACTGCCTAGAAAAACAGCTTTTGCTTATTTACCCAAAGGAAGCTGTGCTGGGGAAAGGAAGAGGAAGGTTTTGGTGGTGGATACAGAATTTCTTTCTAACTAAGCACGTGGGGACTGGAGCAATTCATTGAAGAAATGAAAGGTGTGAGAACAGTCAAGCCCTTGATTTTTGGAGCAGATCACATCAGCTACTACTAAGCCGCTATTATCAGGCACAGAGAAGACACTCAGCACTGGATGAGAGAATAAAGCTGTCTGTGGTGCGGCTTCACGTCTCTCACAATAGTGCTCCCGAGTGCGGCTGCTCCACCTTTCACCCCCAGGAGAAGCCGCTTAAAAGCCAGGCGGGGCTCTTCAGTGCAAAGGTTCTCCTCCGGACTCTCACCAGCTGCTGAGAGCGGGCGTGGCCTCTCTGAGTTTTGGCCTGAGCCGGGGCCTGGAAAGGCCAACTGCCTGTTGGCCTAAAGAGCTAGAAAAGGATGAATGGATTCATATTTACAAAGACACCACAGAGTCTGTCTGAATAGTCCTGCGTATCCGTAACCTGCTCATCACCCATCCCCTCGTGCCTGGTGATGTGAGTCCCGTGACAGTCTGTTCAGCAGCACCATTTGCAACCCCTGTGATGGGAATCCGAATCTTCGTGACTATGTGACATGCTCCCCATCTCTCTCTCTGTTGCTTTATTTTCCTTTGACAACATCAAGCTGGAAATTAGAAGCCGTGTGTCACGCAGAGTCACTCAGATCTGAAGCAGAGTGCATGGTGGGACCATCTAAATATGTTTTTCTGCACAATGTGAACCCCAGCTGTTCAAAGCTAAGAGCTGCCCAGCACAGGGCACAGTGCTCTGGTGAGAGGAGGTCACCTCAAAGTGGGCCCCCTGCGTGGGGCTGCCAAACACACGCACAGAATACACTTTATGAAACGTTTCCTTTGCTTTGAATAGTTGGCTGTCTCAGAAAAACTGCAGCACCCACTGGCTGCAAATTGCATCTGAACTGCAGTGGAGATGCAGGGGAGACACAGCACAGGAGACTCAGCCACAGGACTGCTGCACGTGCCTGCAGTGTCATCCCTGCCAGCCCTCAGAGGCACCTGCTTCTGCCCAGGGGATCCTGCCCAAAGATTCTCAAGTTGCTGCTCAGCAGGGACACAGGAGAAGGCCAGGTGTGAGGGGAAGACGCTATAAGCGGACCCGCAGGCCCAGCCACACCACGTGCAGACCGCTGCCCGCCCTCTGCAGATGGGAAGGAGAGGCCCAGGGAGGCTGCCTGTCTGCTCAGGGTCACACAACAACACCCAAAGGCAGGATGTGAAGCCAGGTCTGCTTTGCACTGAAGACCTCAGTTTTTACTATTAGTCTTACCACATCGACAAATTAAATGTGAAGCGTTTAAGCTGTGTTAAACTAATGAGATTTGGGGAAGCTCTTTTCCAAAAATTCTCTTCAATATCAAAGATACATTGTCCTTCTAGTACATTAAGCATGATTGTTTTTGAATAAAAAGAACCACCCTTTGAGGTGTTGGCGCTTATGTAGGATAATCCAACCCTGGCGGTAAAAGGGAGGGTTTTAAATATACCAGAGTGGCCCACAGAAAGCAATCTGCTGGTGTCAAGATGCTCACATCAGCGCTGAAGGAAGGAGTGGGGCTCCCTGGGAGCACCGGAGCAAACTTCTTCTTGTCTGTGATCCACACAGGCTATGAGCCCCTGCAGTGCCCTGTGCACGGCAGCAGCCACATCAACTCACACCCAAATTCTGAATTACAGTCAGATAAAATAAAGTAAAGCATGCAGGTCCCCATCTCAATAGCAAGGTTTCCAGCACCCAAATTCTGAATTACAATAAGATAAAATAAAGCAAAGCACACAGGTCTCCCGTCTCACTAGCAAGGTTTCCAGCACTCAGTGGCCACAGGGGCTGGTGGCTGTCCTGCTGCATAGCACACACGTGGGCCATTCTGTTGCCACAGAAAGTGCTAGAACAGAGCTGCCCTAGAGACCAGGCCTCTGGCTGCAGAAGAGGAGAGCTGGACAGCCGCCTGCAGACCAGGTCACTCTCAGTGGTGTGTGTTGTGGGTGGAGCTCACCAAGTGCCAGGATTTGCCGTGTGGGCACAGCCACATCCCCAGTGGGGCCATCATCTGCATATGAACCTAATTTGCCAAAACCCATAATCTCGGGTTAGCAGAGGTGAGGCCCAGAGGCCTCAACCCCATCGTCCAGTGTCTACTGAAACTCAGCACCAGACAGACAGAGTTGGCCTCAGAACTCCTCAGTCCAGCTTCCCTCTGGCATAACTTGCAACCTGTGTTAATATCAGGGCTTTTAAGATGTGTTTGCCTAGCAGTTGGTTTTGCTGGGCCCTTGAATGGGTGCATTTGGCCGGGCACTGGGCACCCAAGAAGGAGAAGGTTGCTACGTACGTGTCTACAAATGGCACGGGTCTCTGGCCTGTGAGACCCCAGCACAGAGCAGAGCAGAGGCAATGCTTCCTGAATGAACTAAGCAGGTCCAGGAAGGTTATCACTGCACAGGCAGGGGAGAGCAGGGAGTACCCGGGTCGTGGAAGGCGTCACCACGTAGGCGGCAGAGAGCAGGGAGGACCTGGGTGGGGGAAGGCGTTGCTGCATAGGCGGTGGACAGCAGAGAGGCCCCCGCTGGCACAACCACGGCCCCCTGTCAAGAGTTCCAGTCCAGGTCCCAAGGGACGTGTTCTCTGCGCATTTCCTTCTGGGGGTCTTCCTCAGAGTTCCTGTCTAGTGGTCTGTCAGCGATGGTGGTGTTCAGAACTTGGTTCTAACTCAGCCCTGGCTTCTTTCTGAAGCCTCAGTGCAGATTCTTTTCTCTCCCCTTCCTAGTGTTATTATTAAATTTTATAAGGTCTGTGTTCCTTACTTTCAAAGCAAACCGTTTTTTGTGCCATCAAGAGGCAAAGTTATAAACAGTTGACTCTGTGACACTGAAATACTGAAATTAAGAAATGAAGAAGCCTAGAAATTCTCAGTGTTATAGAAATCTAATGCCCTCCCCAATGACAATGAAAATCTAACACACTCTCCACAGTGACACTGCAACTCACACACTCCCCCATGTGACACTGCAAATCTCACACCCTCCCCCATGACACTGCAAATCTCACACCCTCCCCATGTGACACTGCAAATCTCACACCCTCCCCATGTGATACTGCAAACTAACAGCCTCCCCATGTGACACTGCAAATCTCACACCCTCCCCATGACACTGCAAATCTCACACCCTCCCCATGTGACACTGCAAATCTCACACCCTCCCCATGTGACACTGCAAACTAACATCCTCCCCATGTGACACTGCAAATCTCACCCTCCCCATGACACTGCAAATCTCACACCCTCCCCCGTGACACTGCAAATCTCACACCCTCCCCCGTGACACTGCAAATCTCACACCCTCCCTCATGAACTGCAAGAGATTCATCACTAGACCCAGGTCTCTGGGTACTTGAAACCACAGCAGCCCCAGCGAGCCACTGTGTAAGAGTTAGCAGAGAGGGGCTCCTGGCCGTCCATGCAGGGACATACGTCCACGCATGTGTATAAAATATTTCTGTAATTTTTCAACAGGGCTAGGACTGTCCTGAAAGTGCAGGTCTCCCAGAGCCAGCCACACTCCCTACGCTGGGCTCTGCATGGAGTGGGGTCAGCATGTGGCCAGCTGCTGCCAAGGTCTCCCTCCCAATAGCCCTCCCAGAGGCCTCTGCCCACCTTCACCACCTAATCTCCACACTCAAGCTTTGCTGTGTGGCCAGGCTGAGTGCCCATCTCCTCACAGGACACAGGGCTCTCTGCGGGACTTTTGCTAAGTGGTTGGTCCTGACAGAGACCCTGCAGCAACACTTGGGTGTCCTCAGCCCACCCTCCACACACGGGGGTCCTCGGCCCACCCTCCACACAGGGGGGTCCTCGGCCCACCCTCCACACAGGCGGGTCCTCGGCCCACCCTCCACACAGGCGGGTCCTCGGCCCACCCTCCACACAGGCGGGTCCTCGGCCCACCCTCCACACAC
>NW_016823619.1:373078-475194 GCF_001698545.2 Rhinopithecus bieti
GGGTCCTCGGCCCACCCTCCACACAGGGGGGTCCTCGGCCCACCCTCCACACACGGGGGTCCTCGGCACACCTTTGGACACGGGGGTCCTCAGCACATCTCCACACAGGGGTCCTCGGCCCACCCTCCACACATGAAGGTCTTCAGCAGGCCTTCCACACACATGGGGGTCCTCAGCACTCCTTTCCAGAGGAAGTGATCTTGAGGCACCACAAAAGCAGCACCTGGCCCCTGGCCGCTCCCAGTTCAGAGCCCATGGTGGGGTCCTCAGCCTGCACCCCAGTTTTGCTCCCGCATCTGAGGGCTGCATGTCACCTCACTGTGACTTCGGACTGCACAGCAGGTGTTGGTGTGGGGAGTCAGGCGGCCTCAGCACATGTCCTGAAAACGCTACCACAGAGTGTTTATATCTTTACAGACACAAAATGCTGCTGGGGCAATACTCTTGGAAAGTATGCAAATGAGTTCTTTTTCAGATGTCAAGCAGGAGAGATGATCAGAGAATCCTCTCATTGAGCCTGGGAGCTGGTGGACTATGACTGCCCTGAACCGCAAAAGCCAGTCCAGGTTCCCGGCCGCCACCTAGACTCATGGACCAGTGTGGGATTTGCACAAACACAAAAGGAAGCTGCAATTTCACGAGCTCCAGACCCCAGCTTCTCCATGTTCACCTGTATATCCGCAAGTATCTAGAAATGCATTGTGTCCCCTCCCAGTCCCTCACTGTCCTTCCCCAGATCACACCCCCACAACCCTGTGCTCACAGGGAGCTGCCCCCACCTCTTCCAGGAAGGAAACCTTGGTTATCCGTCTTCCTTCTGCCATCTCTGATGACAGGCAGTGGCAGGGGCTCAACCCTGTCCTTCCTTCTCATTCCCATCGGTGCCACCCAGGCCACCTTGCATCTGTGTGACCTGAACCGCTGTGGCCTAACTGGGCCCTGGGTCTCCACGCTTCACTCCCAACGTCAAACACACCGTTTCCCATCCCCGGCATTTCCACACGCTCACTCGACGAGGGTCTGCAAGCGTGGAGTTCTGTGACGGGCAGTAGGTGTGCATAGCAGGAGGGCCAGGCCTGGTGCTCACGAGCTTCCCCAGGCTTAAAAATTTGGCCCCAGGAAGGCTTTGCATCTGTAACTGTAGCTACCACTGTTCACTGCCCCAAAATTCAGTGGAGGAGTTCTCGAGACCCAAAACACACATCACACATTCCACTAGCCTCGAAGCGGCATCCTCGCACATCCCACAGCCTGGGGACGCGCTGCAGAATCTCGCCAGAGGATAAACAGGCAAAGAACCTTGGGGCTTTGCTAGGAAAATGTCTTACTCTGCGGATCCCCCAGAGGGTCTCAGGGCCCTCCATGCCCCTCCCATGACCCAGATGGTCCTTTCTGAATGGCCGACTTAGACAAAGGCTCCACCCTTCAAATTCAGTGACAGTCAACAGAATCACTTCCTGCCTTGAAATCCAACAATGTCTCCACAGGAAGCATCTGCTGGCTCCGCGCGGCACCAGTTTCAGCCCCTACTTCCCACCATCCCCGCTCCTGGACCTGCTAGTTCCGAGCAGACCTGGATGCCAAGACCCCCACCCCAGATGCCCAGACTCCCCTCAACATGGAGGATCCCCATACTGAGGCCTCCCCAGATGCTGAAGCCCCTCCCCAGATGCCAAGGAAGCCCCCCACCCCCAGGATACTGAAGTCCTCCCCAGATGCCAAAGTGCCAAAGCCCCCAGAGGCCAAGCGCCCCTCCCCAACGCCACGGTCCCTCCAGGACACGGAAGCCCCCGCCTCCGCTGCTGAGGAAGCGCCATTCTATGGAAGGCCCAGGTCAGCCTCCCCGGGTCAAGTGTCTGTCTCCTTTCAGGCAGATGGAAGCTCACTGAGGCCGCAGGTGTCTAAGGGCCAAGTTGATCACTACGCCGTCCCCTCTTGGTGTTTTTGTATTTGTTTTGACTCCCTATTATTTTGTCATTGTTCACCTTTTATGTGTTTTAACTAAATCCATTCAGATGATCTCGTTCTTCCTCTACCACTTTTCTCCACGTTGTAAGGGTTTTAAACCAATGTTTCTAAGGGAGCATTGGGCTTCATTTGACATTTCAATAAGTATTAAAAGCTGCTATCACTTGTACCTGACACTGCCAATGACGGACACTCCAGCCCCAGGACAGACTCTAGATGCCTTTGTGCCGCAAACACCTTCACAGGGAAGGAAGGCGGAACTCTCTTTCCTTGCCACAGAAAATGATTCTAACAGCATTTGACAAAGATGGAGCATGGTGCGTCGCAAGCGCCAGCCCGCCCCTGTGGTCACGTCCAGCTTAACCAACACACGGCCCAGCAGTCTCGCAGTGGAGTCCACCACCCAAGCAGGGGCGTGACCACTCCCACCACTGACTGAACCTTGGAATCCATACAATGCAGGGTAGAGCAATTCATTTGAATTAATGTGTAAAGTGGCACAAATACGTGTTTATCGAGAGAAACCTAAGTTTGTGAGAAAAGGATCTATTAGCAAATTCTCTTTTTAAAAAAGTCTCATGGAAAAAGCTTCTCCCAAGCATCCACACCGCTGCAAATATAATAATTGTTTAAAAGCATAATATTTGAATCAGAAGCATCCGTAGACGTGTTGATTAGGAACAGTCTTAAGAGAGTCAAAATAGGTCCACAGAGGCTGGAACACACCAAAACAGAGGCAAGAACCCTGAGAAGGGAGTTGTATCTACGTGATCCAGTCACCAGGCCGATGACCGCTGTCCAGCGGGTCCACCTGCATGGATGAGAGCGGGGGCCCTCTCTCCTCTAAGCCAAGGGGCTCTTGGGACAGGCAGCCGCGCCTGGCCAGCTCTGTCCTGGCTCATCAGCTGGGAGGCAGCCTGCCTCTCGGAGGGCAGGCATTGTCTACAACACAGACTACGTAGTCCACAGCCCACAACTCCTGAATCCTACCTGGTATTTATACAGTAAACAGAGACTCTGAAACAAGCACTGCTGAATGCAGCCTGTCCAGCTCCTAGTGCTGTAACCCCACCACCATCGCTCACCTGCTCCAGCCGGAGAACTCTGCCTCTCTACCCGTTTTCCCGCTCTCCAGTCAGGCCGCGGACCAGCCCCTGTGCGAGATGGAGATGCCTTTGGTGTGGGAGAAACACGGTGAGAGGTCAGAGACGGAGCAGGGATCCGTGCAGGGATGTGGCGGCCCCAGTGCTGGGTGTTCAGGGCTGACTCCTGCCTCCCCAGGCACCTCCTGCCAGAGTGACCTCATGCACCCTCAAGTTTTCAACCCCGGCGTTCGCAGCAGCCACATCCCCACCTGTACTGGGTTCTCCTTCCAGACTCACAGCCTCCGCCTGCCGGCTGCTCCCAGGCAACCCCCAGGGGCACATTGACCCCCCGTATCCCAAGGACCTCCCACCTGCCTCTGAAGGCCTTTCCATCCTACTGCTCCTCCATCCTGGCGTCTGACGAACCAATGCATCTTTCCCTGTGGATGTTTCTCCAACCCATTCACTCTTCTCCCCTCTGTGGCCCGGCCCCTGAGCCTGCCCAGGTTCCCAACTTGGACAAAGCCGCCTCCAACCCGGACAAGGGCGCCTCCAAGTCGGACAAGGGCGCCTCCAAGTCAGACAAAGCCGCCTCTCCACCTCCACAAAGTCCGCTTCCTAAAGAGCCCGTCCGGCCGCACCACTTCCCTGGCTTCAGCTCTCCCATCAGACGATGGGTCACCAACAGCTGGGGCATTCCAGGAGCCAAGCTGGGTGCCCTCCCCCTTCCTGGGCATCCCTACCCCGCTTGCTGGGCCCAGCTCAGGTTCTGGAAGATTCTGCCTTTCTGTTCAGCTGTCCCACCTCTCAGTTCCAACAGTTTGAGCCTCGTGGTGAAAGATTCCTAATCTGGCCCTTGAAGACTCAGGCAAACTTAGGAGCTCCTGGTTTCAAATTTCTCTTTCCCATTTTGCCTCTTGTCTCGAGGTGGCAGAGACAGCTGACGGTGAGGCAGGAGAATAGGGTCTGGAGGCGAGAAGCAACCACACTTTTCTAGTCTTGTGAAACAACCAAAGCAATGTCTGAAGCCTCTTCCACTGGCCGTGCCTCATGGGAGTGTTGTAGCTCTTTCTGTGTTTCAGAAGACACTAGAAAAAAAGAAAACTCCAGCTGGTCCTGAGAGACAAGAGTTTCTTCAATCCTGGAAATTCAGCAGGAAAAATATTGTTTATGCACTGAATGAAATCACTGAGGCCAAGAATACTTATTTGTTCACGCCATTTCATGGATGCCTATTTTTGTCCCAAAATAAAGACTCTGCATGTCACCATGTTGATGCATCCGGACACAAGTGAGAGGCTTTTAGTTATCAGCTCACAGCCCAGATGTGAAGGCCCACAGCAGCTCCTGATGGTGCGTAAACTTGCAGGAACAGGATAGTCCCCCACCGGCTGCCTGCGCCATCTGTGTAAGGGCCCTGTGGACTGAGTCATTTACGTCAGTTAGGCCAGCAGCCACAGGGATGGTGTCACCACTGTGGGATTCAACACTTTGAATAATTAAGGCAGAGGTTACTTTTGCTTGGGTTTCCACAAAATCACATCCTGCAATAAGGATGTGGGTATAAGTAATTTATTTGGAGGATGATCCCAGGAGCCAAGTGAGAGAATGGGACAGTGAGCCTGAGAAGGGTGGAAGCCATGTAATGCATGCACAAACCACCAGTGTGGACAGCCGGGCACCGACACTGCTGTGGACCCTCTGAGAGGCATGTAGGATGTGCCTCAAATTGTCTGAGGGCCAAAGAAGCAGGGGTGTCTATCCATTGACTTCCATCCCTTGTTCTCTGAGGAGGTGAACTCCTGAGCATCTCTGGCTTGCCCTGGGTGTGGGCTAGAGTGCTGCTCAGCTCAGACAGACCAAGGCAGGTGCTTACGGCTGCAGCCATCAGCATAGATGGGAGCTGCCCTGCAGAGCTGAAGAGAGGCACAGGGTGGGCAACTGGGATGTGGGCAGGACACGAGGTCTGTCAAAGGAGTACTTCTTCCAAGTGGGCCAAAGACTCCATCAGGTCGAGTGGTGCCATGGAAGTGGCAAAGCAGGTGATTCCAGGGATCTGTCCCTCCATTGAAGTAACCAGTAAGCTGACAAAAATGGACAGAAGTGACTGTTCTGGGATTCTGTAATCTAATTTTAAAAACCAGTAGTAAACAGTGGGTGCTAAATCAAGAAAGAGAATGCTAAATTTTGGTTAAAAGACATTATGGGGTTTTTGCTTGCCCACCTATTTTTCCTCATTCCCCAGTTCAACAGCAGCTACAAGATTGGTGGTCTGAGTTCCTGGTGAGATGTGGTGGTACCAGGGGTCAGGTTGAGCCTTGTTCTCAAAAAACTGTGGCTGTGTGTTTTGAGCTGTCTGGTGGTTCCCTGAGAAACCAGTGCAAAGAGGAACCCTGTGTTAACACCCGTGGGCCAGACTGGCTTTCCAGGAGGAAGCTGCCAAAATCATGTATAGAGTTATACTGATCAATACTGTCCAAAATTTGATGAAAGACATGAACATACTTATCCAAGAAGCTCAAGTAACTCCAAGTAGAATTGATTCAAAGAGATCCATGCTGACACATTATCATCAAACCATCAAAAGCCAAAGACAGAAACTTGAAAGCAGCAAGAGAGAGGCAATTCATCTTGTACTGGAGATCGTCAATAAGATCAACAGCAATTTTTCACCAGAAACCTTGGAGGCCTGAAGACGGTGGGATGATGTATTTAATGTGCTGAAGGAAAAGTAACTGTCAACCAATAATTGCCTGTATCAGGCAAAACTATCCTTTGAAAATGAAGCCAAAATTAAGACATTCCCACAGAAGCAAAAGCTGAGGGGGTTTGTCAATGGTAGACCAGCTCTGTAAGAAATGCTAAAGGTGTCATACAGGCTGAAATGCAGGTCATTGAGGCTGAAATTCTAAACAGCAACCAGAAGCCATAGAAGAAAATAAAGAACTCCAGTAAAAATAACTACATAGGTAAATATAAAAGCCCCAGTATTGTAGCTTTAGTTTGTATCTCCTCCTTTTGTCTTCTATATGACTTAAAAGACAAATGCATGAAAGAATGATTATAAATCTATGTTAATGGCATACAATGTAGGAAGAAATAATGTGTGACAATAACATAAAGCTGGGAAGGAAGCTATTCAGAACCAGTTTTTGTGTGCTTTTGAAGCTAAGTTGGTATGAATTCAAACTACATTGTGATAAATGTGGGGTGTTAATTGTAATTCCCATGGTAACCACTAAGAAAATAACAAAAAAATGTGCAGAAAAAGAAAACGAGAAGGGAATCAAAACAGAACACTAAAATTAAATCAAAGGAACAAAAAAGGCAATGTTTGAGGAATTGAGGAACAAAAAAGGTGTAAGACATATAGAAACCAGCAGTAAAGTAGCAGAAGTAAATCCTTCCTTATCAGAAATTACTTTAAATGAAAAGGGATTAAACTCGCCAATTAAAAGAGAGGCTGACAGAATACATTTTTAAAGTATGACCAACTACAGGTTGAATATCCCTAATCCAAAAGTCAAAAATCTGAAATGCTCCAAAATCTGAAAATTTTTCAGTGCCTACATGATACTCAAAATAAATGCCCATTGGAGCATTTTGGATTTCATATTTTTGGATTATGGAAGCTCAACTGGTGAGTCCAGCTGGCCTCAAAACAAGATGTGTCTGAATCATGTAGGTCCACTTATACACAGATTTTTTTCAACCAACTGCGGATTGAAAATATAGTACTCATGGGATTCAACACCAAGTTTATGGAGAGCCAACTTGTGTAAATGTGGGTTCTGCAGGGCCAACTTTGAGACCTGAGTATGCGTGAATTTGGCACACATTGTGGTGGGCGGGTGTCTTAGAACCAATCACCTGCATATATGAGCAGATGACTGCAAATGTTCCAAAATTTGAAAAGATCCAAAATCTGAAATACCTCTGTCCCAAGAATTTAAGATAAGGGATACTTACATATTTAAGATAGGGGATATATGCTGTCTGTTAGGGACTCACTTCGGATCCAAAGTTGAAAGTAAAATAATGCATTTTGGGATGGTGAAAATGTTACACACAGGTGGCAGTTGCACAATGTTGTGAATGTACCAAATGCCACTGAATTGTTCATTTTTAAGTGGTTAATTTTATGCTATGTTAATTTTATCTCAATTTTTTTGAAAGGCTCCCTCAATTTAGTTTTTTTTCATTCATCTATTCCCTATTTATTTGCCTCTCCAGATTATAAAATTATTGAGAACATGGATAGGAGTTTATTCCTGTTTGTGCTACGCAGCACAGTGCCTGGAACAGTAAATATTTACTGAAGGCATCACTTAGCATTGGAGCTGAACGTCATGGAGGGGCTCAGACACTGGCAGCCGAGTCAATGCCATGCTTGCTGCGGGACAGCCCGCCCCGTGTGCCTGCAGTTTCCAGCCATCTCCGTCTCAGGTATTTCTTCATAGCAGTGTAAGAATGGACTAATACAGGCCCATATGCCAAGGCCCTAAGGAATGAGTTGTAATTGTTTGCTATCTAGACAGGATTCTCCTACTTGATAAAAGTCTCCTGTTCAGTAGCCCCCCAAACAGTAAATTTATTTGAAATCAATAAATGGATGATTAAGCACTGTGACTGGAGAGGGCTGAGCAGGGTTCCATTTCCAGATGTTTCCAGGCACTGGTGATTCCCTTCCTGGGGCCCAGCAAGTTCTGAGGCTCCTCGGGGTCTCCTCAAAGAATTCAGGCTTCTTTAAGCCTCACCAGCAACTGTCTGACTCATTCAGTCGAGGTTGGTAGGGAAGTTATAAAAGGCTGTACTAGAATCACCGTCCTGATCGTGGGGGCTGAGATGCTTTTGATTTAGCTTGTGCATCACCAACTTTTAAAAAACATCTTGGTAAAAAAATTTATAATAAAATTTTAAAGCTTGTGTTATGACGAATTAAACATTTAATGCCACATGGTGTGTATATCTCGATGGAAACACTGTCCTTGTGTGTTCAGTATCTGTGTGCACATTAATCTTCCTGTGAGGTCATAAAGCTCTGTGAGGGAAAGGATCCAATTGTCTCACCTTGAAAATTCCAAACCTAGCGAATGCCTGGTGGGAAATATGGACCCGCAGGCATTTCTGAGTGAACAGAGGTTCTGCCGGGTCAAATGCTCACTGCTGGTCCCGTCCTGCTCTGAAATGTTCAGATGCGTAGTGGGTTATTTTTGTTGGTATTTGGGTGGTGTTTTTGCTCTATGACCTCCCTTTTCTCTGACATCTCTAGATTCCTTTGTTATTTGTGATTTCTGTTTCTGGTGGTGACAACAAAATCTGCCATTGCTGTGCAGCCGCCTCACCCATGGAGCAGACTTCTCCTCTACAACTATTCTACAGAAAAGACAAGCAAGGTCTGCGTGGAGTGAAAACGCCTTCTTTCCATGTCGGATGCCGGAAGCAGTGAAGTTGGCAAACAGTTCTTTGCACGAAGGACTGTGCACTGAACCAGGAAAGTGAGGTGCAGATGCGTTGGGCAGATGAGCTGCGGTGAGGGCGGGTGGCCATTGCCTGTGAGAGACTGACTCCTATATCATTAACAAAATAAAAATTAAAGAAGGGTTTCCATTGAGTTTGCTAGTTCTTCACTAGGAATATTCCCAGCTGGTTGACCTTCGTTTGTTTTAGTTTGATTTCATCCAACATGGCTTTATTTTACCTGCTGCCCACACCCTACTCTTGAGAGCATGTGCTCCTGGCAGGACCCCAAGCCAGGAAACCTTCCCATGCCCCAGGTGCCGTCCATCACAGCCAGCCTCACTCTCAGAGACAGGGATGCAATGCATATGAATATCGGCTTCAATACAGTTCAGAGGAGGGTGATCTGTTATCTGGAACTTTTACTGCAAACGCTCTTTTAATCAAAACCTTGAGAAAATTTGAAGTTTACTCCTTGCAAAGATTCTTTGGTTGACAAAAAAAAGGACACTCACAACATATGACTGGGGATGTGTAAGAACAGCGAACAGAACTGGACAGGCTGTGTCCTGGGAACAGCGCCCGGTGCACACACCCCTTTCATTCTTCCCTATCGGCACCTTCAGTCCCGGGGGGCGCTGCTGACACCCATACAAAGGGGCTGAGGCCTTCACGGTCTGTCAACAGGAGGGTCCCATGGGGTTCCATCATGGTCGCTGGGACCCTACTTCTAATTCAGGGAAGTCAACAAGTGCCCTGCATCAACATTTCAACACCGTGTGGAAAGAGAAACGTCTTTTACTAAACAGCGCTCCTGTGATCAGAATCATGAGCTGACGTCTTTCTGCTTCCACAGTCTTCAGGCTTCAGGCACCGCCGGTGGCATTAGCTGCTGTGCATCCCTCTTGCCGGACTGCAGCCCCGTCTCAGGATCCACCTCCCACCATCTTCTCTGACCATGGCCCTGCTCCGTCTGATTTCTTTGTCCTCTGATCAGGTGGGGCCTGAGTCCGGCAGTGGATGCTGGTGAGTCAGCCATGGTTGGCAGGGACTGGCTAGCTGCCACCCTCTCCTCACTGGCCCCGCCGGCCTGGCCTGGGCGCCCACTCACTCCCGCTGCACCTGCCACAACTGCCGGCTGATCCTGCTGCTCTGATGTCCCCTCACGTCTCCAGCCTGCGCCCCACGCTGCATTTGCTGCCCATCTTCCTCTCAAGCTCACAGTCTAGCTCCAGGTGTCTGCTCTCCTTGTTCTGTGCCTGTTTCTGCACACCCTGCAGGGAGGCCAGGCTCACCCAGGAAAAGAGTCAAGTCTGTGCCATGAAGCCACTCGGGCGGGGCAGGGAGTCCAGGCCCTGGGAGCTCCCCAGAGCCCCCTGCAGAATGCGCAGCTAGGCTCGCCAGATGCGGGCAACGGGGCTGAACCCCACAGGACAACATAGGGGGAGTGAAGAGCGGAAGAGTGTCCAGTGCAGGGGTGGGCGGGAGGAACCTGGGGTAGTGTGCACGCCTGAGACAGCGTGGGGGACGGGGGAGACAGGCGAGGGTGGGCAGTGTGCATGCCTGAGACGTGGTGTGGGACACAGGGGGAGACAGGCGAGGGTGGGGAGGGAGACGCTGACTCTGTGGCAGAACATGGGTGAGAGGCTGGCTCTCTGAGCAGCCGTTGCCCTGTGGTGCAGAGCCGTGGGTCTGGGGGTGAGGGAGCCGTCATCTCATCTCACCGCCATGGAGACACAGGTGTGGCTTCTGTTCCTGTATCTCTAGAAAATGTTTCCTTCTAAGAAACTGGGTCTGTCAGCCTCTTTCTCAGTCCTCTCAGTTCCGTCAGACTTGGGGGTAGGTGTGCACAGGCCTGCCTGCCAGGGAACAGGAACCCCAGGGAAATAAAGGTGATGCTCAAACCCAGACCACCAAGTGCTCTGAACACTCTTGCTTTCTTTCAGGCGGAAACATCCACACTGTCCCTGGGTGCAGCAGACTTCATATCACAGAGACCTCCCTCTCCAGGATGTGAAGATCTCCATCACCGAGACGTCAGCACAGCAGGCGGGAGAAAGCCATGCACGCAGTGAAGGGGATGGCCTCCATGGGCCCACAGGGTGAGCTGTCCAGTGCCAGGAGCCACCTGACCCACAGGGTGAGCCATCCAGTGCCAGGAGCCACCTGACCCACAGGGTGAACCGTCTGGCTTGAGAAGCCCTCAGCGACATCTGGGGGTCCTGTGCATCCACCATGTTGACTGTACCGGTGTGCAGCCTGCACAGCATCTCCAGCAGCTCTGGGGAGGGCTCTGTGTTCAACTTGTGATGAGCTTTCGGGAAGGACAGGAGAACTGGGCGTGAGGAGCCTCATTCCCGGGACCTGTGTCTCTGGAGTGCATGAGACAGATGGATGAAGATGTGGGAGCGGGGCCTTGTGGCATTCCCCAAGCATGCTGGGAACTCAGGAGCAGGGGCTGGTAGTACTCCCCGAGCACAGAGGGAGTGGCCTGGGTGGCATGAAGAGTGTCCTCCCAGGAGACAGCGGAGTGCCCATCACCACCTGCCCACCTTCTTCATACCATGAGGCTGCTGGCACGGATGCCTTTGCTGCTGGCTGGTGTCTGTGCTGCCCTGCAACCTGGATCCATACCACTGGAGGTCCAGTGTCCCTAAAGCCTTTTGTGACATCCTGACACTGCCCTGCTTGGACACTCTCTGGACAGGAGACGCCTCACCACTCACAGACATCTCATTTTTGCAGGGTTGCATCATCAGAGCTGTCGGGGGACAGGAGGGCCGAGTCTGAGGACTCAGACCTGGGGCAGCTGGTGGAAGCTGGGGTTAAGAGTGGGATACATGGCTAAAAGATCCCTCCTGAGGGTGAGGGGCGACTGGGAAAGGAATGAGGGCATAAGAGCAGTGCTGGAGAAATGTAAGCAAATCTGCATTTCGAAGTAGAAATTGCTGGTTTAAATATTCTCTCCTTTCCATCACCCTTGAATGCACAAACGCTTGAAGATGCATGTGCGTTAGAGTCTCTTCCATGGAACTCTCTGGAAAGGCCATTCCAAGAGCTTCATGTGTTCAGGTTCGTATCTGAGGCTCCAACAGGCAGAGCCACTTCCAGTTTCTTGACCAAAAAGTGAAAGCCCCAGAAACATTCCTAGATCGTTACTTTCCTCATTGTTTAAGGAGGCTGGAAATCGCCTCTGCATATGCCTGTGTGTGCTGTGTGGTGTATGTGGTGCACGTGTGGTGTGTGACGTGTGTAGTCTCTGTATGTGTGTCTACGTGGGTGGTGTCTGTGTACTGTGTGTGGTGTGTGTGTGGTGTGGGTTGTGGTGCATGTGTGAGGGAAGTGGTCTCGGCTGGGGTGAGACTGAGGCCTGCAGTATAGTTCCAGACCCCAGAGCGAGGCCCCGCCTCCCTGCCGAGGCTCAGAAACCCCCTCTTCAGGGGCGGAAGTGGGGGTGGTCTCTCCCATGCAGTTGGCTGTCCTGGGTGGGAAAGCACAAAAGTTCTTCCTGGCATCTTTAGAACCAAGGCAGGTGAGGTGCTTAAGCATCCCATATGTTTTTTTGGTCATTATTTCTATTTATTTCTGCAAAATCATTTTTTAAGATAAATTAAAAGAATAATAAATGAAAATACTAGACTTAAAATTTAAAAATTTAGAAATTGCTGGCAATCTTTTGTTTTACAAAATGCCACTTCCTAGTTTGTTTCTGGGTAGTGTGGGAGTGAAGTGGCGGGTGGAGGGTGCTGGGCGGGTGTGCCTCTCACCGTCCCCAAGGAGCCCCCTCCAGGCGCAGTCCAGAAAGACGGATCCACCGTCCCTCCCATGTACCAGGAGCAGCAAACATGAATGCTGGGTTTGTGCCTCACACTAGAAAGCAACTTGGTGTAGCTGCGAATTTTCTATCCAGGCACATCCCTTCGCTGCTGATTAAGCTACCTCTTTTTGCCAAACATACTCTATATTTGTGCTGGATCACAGGTAATTTGGTGGAGAAAAGCAATTCCAAGGAACACACTGGACGGTACCATCGTGTTTGTGATGCATGGAATTCCTTGCAGCTGGGAGACCTACCTAGAATGCTGAGCCGGGCTCACATCCCCCTGGGTGGGAGCTATTTCTCGGTCTCATCAGCGGCCAGGGGAGGGCTTGCCAGTAATTTTTAAACCATTTCAACTTCTCTGAAGGCAAAATCTGGGAAAGCACCGCGGGCCCATCACAGATCCCCTGAGAGAAGCAACTCCTCAATTCTGCACCTGCGTCTGCTTCCAGACAGCACACAGCAGGAGGGTTATCCGAGCATTTGAAGAAATGCTCTCCAGGATCAACTGCCTTCTTCAGACAACTCCCAACCATTGTGGTTTTAAGTGGCAGGGCACAGCTCAGAAGAGAAAGACAAGGAGGACAGGGCAGCACCACAGCTCAGCCCCGCGGGCGCTAGGGCAGACACCCTGCGGGCTTTGCCTGGGCTCTGCATTCCCATCCCTTCATTAGCTCAGGGGTGTTGAACAGTTTGCACCCAGCTCTGGGTCTTAATAGGTGGAGGTCAGGAGAATCTCAAATAGCACATCTGAGAAAGTCCCCAAACTGGTGTGATTTCCAACAATACAAAGCCTTTGCATATTTCTAAAGAGAGTCAGAGGTTGGAAGGAACCCAGGAGACCAAGGGAGAAACCTGCACATTCTGATTGGTGTGTTTTCCCATCAGGATGTCAGCTGCCGGGACACTGCCCGGCCCATTCGTGTGCTGCTGAAACTAGGATGTGTTTCTCTTGTGTTTGGACGAGATTTTATTCTTCCTACACGCTGGTGTTTAGTACACTGTTGTTTATGGTTTCATGAAAAAAGCTTAGAGGACGGCTGGTGTTAAGGTAAGAACATTCACAGTGAGTTGTCTGCGTGCCCAGGGCTGCGGGGGAGCAGAAGACACAGGGTGGGCTCCCTGATGTGTTGGAGACAGCAAGAGACGTGGAGCACATCTGGAGGGGGAGGCTGGGCTGCCGCTGTGGCCGTGATCGCCCCCGTCCACATCTGGCTTCATCTGGTGTGTGGACACGGGCGTCTATCGAGAGGGTTTTACCTAAGTTAGACTAAACGAGGCTGCGAGCCGGTCCCAGTCTGTGACTCTACCAGAAAAGGCTGGGTCCCTGGCTGAAGAAAGGCTGAAAAATCCTCAGACATGAACGAATCTATCAGACTCAAGGTGCACTCAACAACGGACTGGCTATCCCTGGCCCTCTTCGGGTCTACCAGTTGCCCTTCCCCGTGTGGGCATCAGCCTGTACACAGTGAACAAAAGCAGCCGGTCCAGAGCTGTCAGCACTCCCCAGGGGAAGGACTGGCAGCGTGATGCCAAGACAGGGCTGCCCTCCTCCCTAGGGAACGTCCAATCCATGCATGGCCACCAGAATCAAGGGCCCACAGAGGAATCAAATTTCAGGGGTCATGGTGGGAACCTGACTTTCCCAGAGGATAAACTGGTACATAGAAGGCTTGATTGCTTTTGGTTTCTTAGCCTGTGAGGTGGAATTCATTTGTGTGACGAATTCATGTTTGGAATTCACAAAAAGTTGTTTCAACTGCCACCAAGTAAAGGGTTCATTTAAATCTGCAACATTGCTAGAATGCCCGGCTCAGGCCACTGTGAAATCCTGCGTCTGAGCCCATTCTGTTTTCAATGGTGGACGCCCAGAGAGGAAGAGGGAAGAGGGAAGAGGGAGGAAAGTTCCTCCCACATCAGAACCACATGAGCCAGCGGCCGCTTGGGAAATGGAAGGACGTTCGACCTCCACGGCTCAGAGAGGCTCGGAAGGTTAATCAACAGCTCCAGCACTCGCACCTGAGAGCCCGCTGTTACTCTAGAGCAGGGCACAAGAGTCACCCAAGGCGGCTGTAAGTCCCCACAAATTCATCTGATGTGCACTTCCCGGAATCCACAGCCCCCTGTACCAGCCCCCATTCCCTCTCCACAGCAACAGCACATCCTAAGTGTGAGCTTAGGAGACACATAGTTTTGGCATCTAGGACCTGAGTATTAATCCCTGGGGGGCGAATCCCATAAACTGAGGACAGGTGCAGTGAGAGGGTGAGACGTTTAAAGAGAAGCATATCCACGGAATCAAAACGCAATCAGAGTATGGCCAAATAATCCCTAAGAAAAACACCAATGGTACACACGACAGATACAAGATTCAAAATAAATAATTGATTAATACTTTTAAATAGTATTATTTTATTCATTCTTATTATTTATATATTACTATCATTATTTGATGGTACAAAGTGAAAAGGATTATAAGTGAGTGTGATGAGCATGTGCACACCTACAAATGGGATAACACAAGAAACGGGAAAATTCCTAAAAATACACAACCTACTGAGACTGAGTCATGAAGAACTAGAAAAGCGATCCAACCAAGAATGAGTAAGGAGACTGAAACAGTAGTCAAAAACCTCCCAAAGAAAATCCTGCAGTCGCTGGTTTGATGGATAAATTTTACCAAAAATTTAAAGAAGAATCAGCACCACTCCTCCTCAAATTTTTCCAAAATATTGAAGAGGAAACACTTTCTAACTAATCCTGTGAGTCCAGCATTACTCTGACATGAAAGCCAGACAGACACTACAAGCAAACAAAACTAAGAACCAACATCCCTTATAAATACTGATGCAAAAAATCTTCAACAAAATACTAGTAGACCAAATTTGGAAGCATATTAAAACGAATGCTGTACCATGACCAAGTGGGATGTATTCCTAGAATGCAAGAATGGTTCAACACATAAAAAACAATAAATGCAATACACCTCACTAACAGAATGAAGGAAAGGACCCATATCATCATCTCAACTGATCCAGAAAAAGCATCTGACAAAATTCAACCCTCTTTCATGATAAAAACACTCAACGAACTAGGGGTAACAGAAAATCACCTCAACATAATAAAGGCCATATATGAAAAATCTGCAGCTAATGTAACACTCCAGGGCAAAAGATGTAAGGCTTTTCCTTTAAGACTAGGAACAATATGAGGAGGCCTGCTTTCACCACTGTTATTCAAGACAGTATTGGAGGTGCCAGCCATAGGAATTAGGCAAGAAAAATAAGTAAAAGGCATCTAAATGAGAAAAGAAGACATAAAATTATTTCTCTCCACTGATTATATGATCTTATAGGTAGAAAATCATAAAGATTTACACAAGAGATCTGTTAGAACTCATTAGAATTTATTAACAAATTTAGTAAAGTTGCAGGGTATAAAATCAATATACAGAAATCATTTGCACTTCTATACACGAATAAACAATGCCGAAAGGACATTTAAAAAGCCATTCCATGTACAGTAGCATCAAAAGAATAAAATATTTAGGGTAGGCTTAACTAAGGAGGTGAAGGACTTGTACACTGAAAACTACAAAATGCTGTTAAATGAAAGAAGGACACAAATAAGTGGAAAGACATCCCATCTTCACGTATTATAAGGCTCATTATTGTTAGCTTTTAATACTACCCAAAGTGATCTACAGATTCAACATAATCCCTACCAAAAATCTTGATTTTTTTTCAGAGATAGAACAACCCATCCAAAAATTTATATGGAATCTCACGGGAACCCAAATAACTAAAGCAGTCTTAAAAAAATTGGAAGACTTATACTTGCTGATTTAAAAACTTACAACAAAGCTATAGTAATCAAAACAGCATGGTCCTGGCAGAAAGGCAGACATACAGACCAATGAACTAGAAAACGGAGCCCAGAAGTAAACCCTTTTGTGTACAAATGCTTTTTGACAATTGTGCCAAGACCATTCAATGAGGAAAAGAACAGGTTTTTCAACAAATGGTTCTCAACTTGCAAAAGAATAAAGCTGGACCTGTAACTTACACCATCTCCAAAACTTAAAACTGGTCAAATATCTGAATTTACAAGATGAAACTACAAAACTCTAGGAAGACATAGGGGGAAGCTTCATGACACTGGATTTGGCACTGATTTCCCAGGTATGACACTGAAGGCACAGGCAACAAAGAAAAATAAACAAATTGCACTTTGTTGCACTTTGTCAAAATTAAAACCTTCTGTGTATTAAAGGACATTACCAAACAGTTAAAAAGTAACCCAAAGAATGAGAGAAAACGTTTGGAAATTACATATCTGATTAGGAGTATCTAGAATTTATGTAAGACTCCTACACCCAACAACAAAGAAGCAAGGATTAGAATAGACATTTCTCCAAAGAAGACATGCAGATGGACAGTGAGCACGTGGTGAGCTGTTCAACATCACCGGCCATTAGGCAAAAGCAAACAGGAGCCGTGAGATGCCACTTCACACTCCTCAGGACGGCCATCCTCAGAAAACCAGAAAACAAGTGCTGATGAGGGTGTGAAGAAACTGAAACTCTTGTGCACTCCTAGTGGGAATGTAAAATGGTTCAGCCACTCTGGGAAATAGCTTGAGAATTCCTCAAAAAATTAAACATAGAATTACCATTTGACCCTGCAATTCCACTGTCGGGTAAATACTTAAGAGATGCAAAAGCAGGAACTTGAATGGATATATCTACACTGACGTGTATAGCAGCACTATTCCCAACAGCCAAAACGTGGAAGCAAGCTGAGCGCCCATCAGGGAAAGAACAGATAAAAAACACGTGGTCTATACATGACGGGGTATTATTCAGCCCTAAAAGTGAAGGACATTCATCCAAGCTACAACACGGGTAAACCTGAGGATATTATGTTAAGGGAAATAAGTTGTACATAACAGGACAAATATTATGATCCCACTTCTCTGAGGTCCCTATGGTCATCAAATCCACAGAGGCAGAAAGTGGAATGGTGGGTGCCAGGGGCTGGGGGAGGGGAGTGAGGAGTTCTTGTTTAGTGAATATAGAGTTTCAGTTCGAGAAAATGAACAAGTCTTGGAGATGGACGGTGGAGATGGTTGCATGACAATGTGAATGTACTTAATGCCACTGAACTGTACATATGAAAATAGTTAAAACGGTAAATTTTACTTTATGTATATTTTACCATAACAAAAACATCATTGCAAAAGCAGCATGGGAAGACTCGTAGTCAGGTGCTGTTTTAAACTGTAAATCAATAAAACCTTTCTGAAAAAGGAGTTGGGTGGCATATGTCAAGAACAGATAAAATATAGATTTTAACCATCTAATTTCAATTTTAAAAATACATCTTTAATTCTTTCCATTTAAAAAATGTGTAGTAAACATTAGATATAGAAATAAAAGTCCTAAGATAGGGAAATAGCTAAGTAAATATATTTTCATGGATGAAAAATTATTCATCCATTAAAATGATATTTACAAATGTTGAAAAGACTAAGATATTCTTATGATACCATGTT
The DNA here is from genome assembly GCF_001698545.2 of Rhinopithecus bieti. NCBI lineage: Eukaryota > Metazoa > Chordata > Mammalia > Primates > Cercopithecidae > Rhinopithecus > Rhinopithecus bieti. The sequence continues at coordinate 390,965 of NW_016823619.1, forward strand.
AAACAAAAAAAAAAAAGAAAAAAAAAAAAACAAACCATGGTCGGACATGGTGGCTCACGCCTGTAATCCCAGCACTTTGGGAGGCTGAGGCGGGTGGATCACCTGAGGTCAGAAGTTTGAGACCAGCCTGGCCAACATGGCAAAACCCCGTCTCTACTAAAAATACAAAAATTGGCCAGGCGTGGTGGCAAGCGCCTGTAATCCCAGCTACTCTGGAGGTTGAGGCAGGAGAATCGCTTAAACACAGGACATGGAGGTATCAGTGAGCCAAGATCATGCCACTGCACTCCAGCCTGAGTGACAGAGCAAGACTCCATCTCAAAAAAACAAAACAAAAACAAAACAAAAAAACAAAACCATGGAAGTGAAATCTCAATTATATTAAAATAAATATCTGTAACGCTCTTGAAGGAAATATGCCAAAATATTCACAGTAGTTATAGCTTACTAGAGAGATTATGAAGAAATATTATTTTTCTTTCCCCTTTTGATTTTTTCCAAAAATTTCACAATGGCACACAACATAGATATTAAGAATTATTAGCCAGGTGCGGTGGCTCAAGCCTGTAATCCCAGCACTTTGGGAGGCCGAGACGGGCAGATCACGAGGTCAGGAGATCGAGACCATCCCGGCTAACACAGTGAAACCCCGTCTCTACTAAAAAATACAAAAAACTAGCTGGGCGAGGTGGCGGGCGCCTATAGTCCCAGCTCCTTGGGAGGCTGAGGCAGGAGAATGGCGTAAACCTGGGGACGGAGCTTGCAGTGAGCTGAGATCCGGCCGCTGCACTCCAGCCTGGGCGACAGAGCGAGACTCCGTCTCAAAAAAAAAAAAAAAAAAAAAGGAATTATTATAAGGTCAGGCGTGGTGGCTCATGACTGTAATCCCAGCACTTCGGGAGGCTGTGGCAGGTGGATCACTTGAGACCAGGAGTTTAAGACCAGCCTGGCTAACGGGGTGAAGACCCATCTCTACTGAAAATCAAAAAAATTAGCTGGGCATGGTGGCACATACCTGTAATCCCAGCTACATGGGAGGCTGAGGCAGGAGAAGCACTTGAACCTGGGAGGTGGAGGTTGCAGTGAGCTGAGATTGTGCCACTGCACTCCAGCCTCGATGACAGAGACAGACTCTGTCTCAAAAAATATACATATTATAAAAAAGTTGATTAAAACAACAATTTTAAAAAGAGGGCAGGAAGGTGGTCTAGGAACCAAGAGACCTGTCTCAGCATTAAAGCGTCCATTTAATAATGGTGTAATCTTGGGTTTGTTATTTAGCTTCTCTATTCTTCAGTTTCCTGATTTGTAAAATGAAATTTTCAGGTGACTCCCTTTCAGCACTCACACTCCAAGGCACTTAGTAAATTCGGCACTCACACTCTAACTCACACTCTAACTCACACTGTAACTCACACTCTAACTCACACTCTAACTCACACTGTAACTCACACTCTAACTCACACTCTAACTCACACTCTCACACTGTAACTCACACTAACTCACACTGTAACTCACACTGTAACTCACACTCTAACTCACACTCTCACACTGTAACTCACACTGTAACTCACACTCTAAGGCACTAAACAAATTTGTCTACTTATGGGAACCCAAACATGAGCCTCTGCCAGGTTTATGGAGGACAAGTTTCAGTAGGAAAGAGGCTCCTTGAGCCACAGTGCGCCCAGGAGACCCGGTGGCCGCACCGCGACCCAAGGTGTGCGGAAAGGCAGCAGCCGCACCCGGATCCGGGGTGTGTGGGAGGCTCTGGAAGAACCACTCTGTATCCCACCCTCTCGCTCTCCTTCCTGCTGAAGAGGCCTCAGTGCCCCGCGGGTGCACACAAGTGGTGCAGTCCCTATTCCGGTGGGAAACACAGGATGTGAAAGTATTTTATGAAACAGTTTTCAGTGAAGAAGAAAGTGGGTCACTTTCCTTTTTGAAAAATCCAGAGTCTTCTTTCTTTGAACTTTAAGGAGAAGCAAAGTGCTTTTAAAATGTTTGTAGATTAGCATAAATGACTACAAATATTTGTGTGTTTCCTGGTCAGTGAAAACACGGTGTCGGCAGGATGAGATCCGAACGTGAACAGCCATACTTCAGCGGGAGCATTACTCCATCAGCAGCAGTGTTATTCCCCTTCCCGTGTCCTGTTCTGTAGTGTTGACTTTAATGCGTATGTTCAGGTGCACAGAGGAATAGAATTTCAAACTTGGTCACCAGCAGATCTCTCCATATTGGAGGACACCCTGATCCAGGACTGTGGACCAAGGGTGTTTAGTTTTTACAATATTTAAAATACAGATTATTTTCATCAATGTTAAGACTACAGCTTCCTGAAGTCAGACCCCACACCTTTTATTGGTACCTACACACCTGGAGTCAGGTGCAGCCTGCACATGGCAGGTACTTGAGGAACACCTGTGGACAAGCTGGAAGAGTCCAATGGGAAGGGTTTTGGGTGACAAGCATGGGATGTGGAAGGGTTCATGACACCTGTTCCTATTACAGACATGGGGAGGTTCAAAGTGAACCAGTCAGGAATAATCTCAGCCTCACCCCAGAAGGAATTTACAAATGGGGACCATATATGGCATGGACTAGAGGGTCAGATAAACCCACAGACTGTGGCATTCTTGGTTCCAGTCCCCACTATTTGGATAACCTTGGGCAAGTCAGTCTTTGAGCCCTGAAATGGTGAGGAACATGCCCTTAGCCATGGAATGCTGGTAGGTCATTGATACTGTCCTATCTCTGAATGGGGTTTTCCTCTCTCTAAATGAGGTGATGAGGCCACCTCACACGGCGACATGAGGAGAAGCAAGTCCACACGGCAGACACTCAGCCAGCGCGGCGCCCAGCAGAGACGTGCTCAGCAGACGCATGCTCTCAGCTCTGACAGCCACGGTGGAAGTCAGATGCAAGCCTGCAGGCCAAGCTGGACAGTCTCCTGGTCTCTGGTGGACCCGTATTCAGAGACAGTCCCTCCCTTCTGCTGCATCCTTTCCTTCCTGTGTGCGCGCTGTAGAATAGGGGGCTGGGGGCGTTTAAGACAAGTAACAGAACACTGACAACTTTGTGGCCTGTAAAAACATAAGGTGGAGAACACTGGAACTAATGGCAGAAACAAGGTTTTGGAGCAATCTACAATTTATTGAAAGCATCCCTGTGTTCCAGGACTGAAATAACCAGGAGTTGATTTGGTTTTATTATTTCTTGTTCAGCACCATGTCTGAGGTTAAGACCCAGTTCTTAAAAGTAATCACATAGGTATGTGTTGCACACCTCGGTTCAGTTGCTAGACAGCCCACTAGCTTGGATGTAATTACTTCACACGTTCTCTGAGAATGTGTTCCTTCCACAATGGCCAGGCAGCCTTGGGTGGAAACAGGCCACAGTTTGGGCATGGGGCAGAAGTCTGCAGAGGGGGAATCTGTGGTCAGGTCCTCACCCCATCCCCAGGGCAAACGATGCCTCTTCTAAGTGAGGTCCCCTTGGCTTCTTGTCACAGCACCTTGGTGCTAGTCCACCCGGGAGATGCCAGAACAGGGCTAACTCCACTCACGGACCGATTCTCGTTCACCTTTCCAATCCAGTGGCAGGGATTGCTACATTTCTCAAACTTAATTTCTATTATTAAATCTTTTAGTTTTGTTTGGTTTTTGGAGAGACGAGTTCTCCCTTTGCTGCCCAGGCTGGTCTCAAACTCCTGGCCTTGGCCTCCCAAAGTGCTGGGACTTACAGGTATGAGCCACTGTACCCAGCCATTAAGTCCTAATTACATGTTATTTTCTCTGATCAAGTTCAAGCAGTTTTTTTTTTTTTTTTTAATAAAGATTATTCCCAATAGATCTTAGTCCTCATCTGTGAGAGGCTGTTGAGGGCACGACCACCTTGTGGTGACCTCCCTCTGTGTGGCACCCCTGTTCCCACCGGCACACCATGGGGACAACTGGGTGGGGCAGCGTTGAGTTCTGGTCCTGACCCTGCCGACCTGGGCTGCAGCTCCTGGATGCTCCACATGCCCATGTCTACAGAAATACTAGGCCAGACTGGGGTCCCGCCCTGCGTGCACTGAGGATCACTGGGGGCGATACAGAGATGTGGAAGCTGGACCCCAATCCCCAGACTAATTCATCAGCAAGATGTCGGCAACTGCCGGGCTGGATGGTTATTAACATATTAGGATGATGTTTGACCCTAACATTCCAGTTTTGTGCCACCAAAAAAAAAAAAAAAATCACCTGAATGAGTCCAGAGAGTTAAACTTGAGGCTGATTTGGGAATGAGGGGAATTAATGCATTTCAGTTTAAATGTTCGCCAATCTAATTTGGTCAAAACAGTTCATCCACCCCGTGCAGGCCACAACACAGGACGCAGGTGCAGCAGGGCCCTTGAGTCTGTCTCATACCATTAACACCCAGTGCTGGCCTTACTTGGCGTGTGGAGCTGTGACCACCGGGGCCAGCCTGAGGCAGCATCGTGGGCTTGACCCACTCACCTCAGAGCTCGGCACTGAGTGCTCGGATTCCCTTCCTCAAGCTTCTTGAAGGTTGGTGTGAAACACCCCCCCGCACCCGCCGCCACTCAACCCCGGCTGCCCTCTATGGCCTGTTCTTTCGACGATCCTCCTCTTGCCCCAATTTTTCCGCCACACACATTCGCCTGGGCTTTGGTTTGTGAGTGCCCTGCACTCTGTCAGTCAGGCCACAATATAATTTATCTTCAACAGAGACCTTTGGGAGTGAGTGTCAGTGCCGTAGCGGAACACAGGGATCTGAGGCACAAGGCACAGCTCTCCCAGGCAAACAGGGACACTGGCCCCTTCATCAGTAGGTGACATGCTTTCATTCAACAGGAAACTCCAGAACACCGAGAAAGGGATCTCCAGACAGGGAATTGAAAACAGGATATGGAGGTAGAGTTGTGGGAGAGAGATGGAAAGGGAGCTAGCACTCTTTGAGTACCCACTTTGTGCTAAATACTTAGTTTTTGACTCCATATGTATGAAGATTACCATATTTCATCAATTTCAAGACGTGTAACCCCTCTGAAGTCAAGATGCCTCTTATGAACACTGGCAAGAGAGTTTAGTAGGAGCAATAGCCCTTTCCTGATAGCACATAAAGTGACAGTGCCCCTCACCAGGGTTCCTGGCTTGGACTGGACGGACGACAGCATTGCAAGCATCTTACTGTCAAGAGACCGAGCCTTCCCAACACCATGTGGCATTCCCAGCTTACACAGCTGAGGTGGTGAAGCAAGATTCAAACCAAAGTCAGCACTAATAAAAGTTTCTAGGTTTCCATCCCTACACACCCATTTGGGTCCCACTCAGACATCACCACAGGGTGGTTCTCCCCAGTCACCCCTCAGGCCTGGTCTGGTCTCGTGAACTGAGACCTCAGGAGGGTCAAAGCCCCAGTGGGTTCCAGCTCTCAGAGGAAGGTGCTCCTTTCTTATCATCTTCTTTCTTCTCTTTCCTGTCTCCCAAATCACTGCTCACTGTCTGCCCCGCACCCAACTCAACATTCAGATGCTCAGATAGCATTTCAGAGTCTTATTTTACGACTTTCTGAAGAATTCTGCTGCTTTAAAAACATGAGCCCCTCATTACCAAAACTTAACCAAAAGTGCATTTCCCAAAATGCCTCCAAATAAGTGAGGAAATCCAGGAAGCTCTCCAGAGCCATTAAACGCCTCTGTGCCCAGCACTTTGACTGGCACTGTGGAATCAGCTTCCCAAAGCATGCACGGGGCACTGGAATCCCAGTTTCACAGATGCAGAGACACAGAAAGCTTGATTCACAGGCAGGTGGCAGAACTGCAGTTTTATCTCTGTAAAGTCTAATTCCAACAGGAGTACTCTTAGCCACATCAAACTTCTTCTCACTAAGAAAAGTTATCTCAGTGGCCTATAAACTCTTTGGAAATTGCTTTGAAAACATGTTCTAGGCTGGTGTTTTATTATTCACGAAGCAACACTGCTGTCCTGGTTTAACTGCCTTCCTGTGAAAGAAAAGCCTTCCTGTTTTGGTTCCTGAGACTCCTCCTCCTTCCTGTCATCACCATCGCCACCATCATCTTTATCACCACCATCATTTTCATTATCAACATCATCATTATCAAGATTCATCACCATCATTACCATCATCATCTTCATCACCATCATCATCTTTATCATCACCATTATCTTCATTATCACCATCAACATCTGCATCACCATCATCATCTTTATCATCACAATCCCCATCATCACCACCATTATCTTCATTATCACCATCACCGTTATCACCACCATCACCACCATTGTCTTCATCACCACTCTCAGCATCATTTTTAAAAAGGATTGCATTCTAAAAAGTTCTGTGTTTGAATGTATTTGTTTTCTTTGGCTGCTGTTGTAACAAATCACCACAAACTTAGTGGCTTAAAATCCCACAGGCTGGCTGGGGCAGTGGCTCATGCCCATAATCCCAACACTTTGTGAGGCTGAGGCAGGAGGATTGCTTGAGACCAGGAGTTTGAGAACCACCTGGGCAACATACTGAGGTCCTATCTCTATTAATTTTTTTTTTAATTAGCCAGATGTGGTGGCTCACACTTATAGTCCCAGCTACTTGGGAGGACCCCTGGAGCCTAGGAGGTCGAGGCTGCAGTGAACTGTGATTGTGCCATTGCACTCCAGCCTGGGCGACAGAGTGAGACCCTATCTCTTCAGAACAAACAAACTTATTTTTCTGTAGGTTAGAAGTCCAGCCCGGGTCTCACTGGGCTGAAGTCAAGGTGTCGGCTGGGCTGCACTCCTTTCTGAATGCGGATGATGGTAAACGGGATGGGAGGTGCAGGTAAAGACTGTGTGTGGCAGGTTCTATCTCGTTTACTCGGCTGGGAGTTGTAAATGCCACGAGTTTCTTCTGTTTGTTAGGCTGTAAAGCAATGCAGGAGTGGGTGAAATCTGACTGTGGGCTGCGGGCTGTGTGTCCCCATCCTCACTCAGAGGCAGACACATGCTCCGTGACGTGGGGAAAAGGAGAACGATGCTGACCCATTCCACAAGCCATCAACTTGCACAAGTTACGTATGTGCAGTTTACTGAGAGTCAGTCACACCTAAAAGGAGGAAAACTCAACAAACAGGAGGGTGGACACTGGAAAGTGTCTGGCTGACCCTCTGTGAGGGAAGACATATTTACCTGGGGATGAATGATCAGGAAAAATAAAGGTTGAACCCAGGGAGAAGGGGTCAGGGCAGCCACAAAGCCCATCTCACGCACAGTTCTCTTTTTGTGATGAACAGTAGTGTATGAGTATAAATGCAACATTAGTCGGATCTTTTGTTAGTAACATACCTTCGGACACTGGCTTTATTCTTCAGTGTCTTCCCTTTATAGACTTGGCTTTCTGGGTGTGGATGTTTACCCAGTACCACCTAGCACTAGTAAATTACTACAGCAGAGGGCAGGGGAGGACCTACTACTCCAGGATCATTTGTGGGGGTGGCACCTGACTCAATATTTTTAAAAAATCACACGGCATTTTATGGTTTACAAGGCAGCCTTGAACGTCGGACACCATGTAACAAGTGGTAACTGTGAGAAGTGGGGATACACGACCAGGCCTTCTCTCCAAACCCTGAGGTTGCCCTTTGTAGGAATGCAGACCTTTCCTACATTCCACTCACTGCATGCCAGCCTCTGTGGCCTTGGGCAGCACCGTGATGCCTGTGCTGACTGGCATCATCTGCAGTAAGTGAGGTGGACACAGAGCCTCCCATCAATCCATGCGGGGTATGTGTGTTTCGCTGCAAAGTGAGTTGTGGAAACTTTTGGTTTTCAAGAGTTTCTGGGTCTCGGGGTTGCGTGAATGGACATGAACCAGCCTCCTTCTGTGTTTCCAGGGGATCTAACAAGGCTTGAAGAGTGGAGTCGCGTGTCTGCGATCACTCAGCAGGTGCCGGCTGGGACTGGGCTCCTCGGGCCTGAAACTCTGACTTCTTTATTCTGCACCTCTCCAGGGTCATCCTTGAAGATGAAGAATCCAGCCTGGGTGTCTCCTGACCCATTATACAGCCTAGAAGGGTTTGTGTTTTGTTTTTTTCCAAGTAAATTCCTGCTATCATTTTACTTTTTTTATTCCTGTGTGTAGAGTGAAGAAGATGCTGAAAAAAAAAGAGTGAGAGAAAAAAAATCCAATTGATCCTGGTAGATGGGATATGTGGGAACTAATTTCATATCCATGCAGGAGTTAAAATGAGCAGTAGGCACATTTCCCATGGGTGGTGGAAGTGACCTCTGTTGGCTCAGTGGAAGGTGCTGAAGAAACAGCAAGAGACCTCCTTGCCCAGGTAGCCACAAAGGAATTTCCTGTATACTCATTTAAAATTTTAATCCAGGATAAATTGTGAGAGTCTATACTGCCCACGTCAGATGCTGCACATGAAGGGTTAACATTTTGCATCATCCATGGCATCAATGTTTCCTTTTTTTTGAGACATTGTCTTGCTCTGTCACCTAGTCTGGAGTGCAATGGTATAGCCATAGCTCACTGCAGTCACCACTTCCTAGCCTAAAGCGATCTGCCTGCCTCAATCTCCCAAGTAGCTGGGACCACAGGTGCATGCCACCACGCCCAGCTTACTTCTGATTCTTTGTAAAGATGGGATCTCACCATGTTGCCCAGGCTGGTCTCAAACTCCTGAGCTCAAGTGATCCACCCGTCTCAGCCTCCCAAAGTGCTGGGATTACAGGCATGAGCCACTGTGCCTGGCTGCAAGTATTACCTCTTTGCACACATCCTGCACTTGTCAGTGGCCACTTGCCCATCTCTGATTTCTCAAGTGAAATCATCATGAGAAGGGTATGAGTGGGGAGTTGGGAGGTGGCGGCAGGCTGGGTGCTGCCTGAGTTTCATCAGAACCTCCTGAGGTGGGGGCCGGGGTAGCCATGGAGTTGGGAGGTGTGGAGGAGGGTAGATGCTTGGGAGGAAGCTGTGGACAGGGTCCGAATGGGGGTGGCTGAGCCTGAAGCTGGAGTTGAGTCCTGGTGGGAGCAGAAACCTCGGGCACCTGGGAATTTGGCTTAGACAGATTGCGCTGTGCATGGTGGAGAAAGGCCCAAGCAGAAAAGCTCCTGAACAGGCCTGGAGCTTGCTACAGCAGAAAGGCTGGAGTCACAGACCTGGATGTTGACTCTCCTGATCCCCTAATGGGAAGGGGAGAGGAAGAAATGAACAGAGGTCTCGGGGAAAATTCCTCAAGAAATAAGTGAGTAGCAAAAACAAACACTGACAGACTCCTGAGGCCAACGGGATCCCTGAAGGTGCAGGAACTTAACAGAGCAACCAAGAAAATGCAGGTGGGAGGATGAGTCCAGGAAAAACATCACTGGGCTGGCCTGGGGAAACTGGTGGCCCTGGAAAGGGAGTTGCAGAAGCTCAGTTCCAGGAACACACAGGGAAAGGTAAAAGACATTTATTTCCCACAGGGCCAGGGCTCTACCAGCTCAGTTTTGATTTAGACACTGGGGCCACACTGTTGGAAATCACAATTTAGGGATAACTGCACAATATACTTGCCTCCTTGGCCCTGTGAACTCTCCAAGAGCTCTAGAAACACCAGCACACAGGTACCCAAGGTCATCTGGAGGCAAATAGAAAGCATCGCGGAAGCAGTGCTCATCAGACCCACACACCGTCCCAGGTGCTCTGCTCAGCAGAACCAGGGGGACAGAGACACCATCCCAACTAGCATGGAGGTGACAATCCCAGGGGGAGAAAAGAGGAGAAAGTCTACACTCCAGCACAAGGGTCTGAAGTCATGAAAATAGAGCAGAGCAGGGAGTGAAGCTGTGCCAGAGCCACGCTGATGGCGTCCCGACCATTGGTGGGGGTGGGTGGCCAGATGCAGCTGTGCTGATGGCCAGGGCATGTTTCCTCCTCTCACTGTAACTGGCAGCAGCGTGCTTGTCATGCTCAGAGCTGACCCCTCCCACAGGTTGCCCACCCCAGGGCAAGACCTAGATCCTGGTGAGCCTTGGTGGGACCTGTGCCCAGCATGACACATGTGGACAGCCTGGCAGGGGTAGCTGTACAGCCAGTGGAGTGGCTTCCATGCCTGGCATGCCCTCTCTGACGCACATTCCCATGTTTCCTACTGTAATTCTAAGCTCATTCTTCAGAGCTCACAGTGCCCCTAACAAGCCCTGGCACCCCTCTCTGCCCAGTGACTGAAGCTGGCTTGTGCCTGCGTGCACAAGGCCCCACTCCATCACGTGACTTCTTCCGTCTGCCTGGCAAATCCACACCATTTTTGGAAGCAGCTGAAATCCCATATCCCCCATAAAGTCGGCTGAAATAATCCTAGAGAAAGTTCACCACCCCTTCCTCTGCCTGTGCCTCTATCACAGATTTAATAACACACCCTGTAATTCATCTTGCTTATGTGGGTGTTTTATCCATGAGTTCTTCAAGAAAAGAGCTGGATTCTGTTCATCTTTGTTCTTATCCCTGAGTATCCAACTCAAAACTTTGTACATAATAAATATTTGTACTTGTACTGAATATTTTTTGGAATGAATAAATGCATTCTTGAAGCATCAGCCCCTCAATAAAAGAAGTTATTTTTTTCTAATCCATCACGAATCCATATTTGAAGATTTCTGGGAGAAAAATGAATCAGAAAATTCAGAACATCCAGGTGAGTCTGGGGATATTCCACCCCAGAGCAGCACAGACACACCTCAGGACAGAGAAATTGAAGTTGGTGGGGTTTCTTAAGCTCTTGTTGTAATGAGCACCACTTGGAAGGAATGGCCTAATCGTTATTAATTTCTTTGGTATTTCCTATGATAACATTAATCACAGCAAACTCATTTGATGTAATGGAGACCAGGAGCCCCCCTGGAACGTTCCCCAGCAATTTCGTGCTAATTAACTGAAGCATCTTGTAAAACTGCCACCCTGTTTTACGATTAAGTGCATTTCTTGCACACTTTGATTAAGACACAAATCCCAAGCCAATAAAAAAAAAGGGGGAAAGAAAGAAAGAAAAAAACCACACTGTATTAGAATGCAGTAATGAGAGCACTGGTAAAGTAACGGAGACTTCACTGCCAGGGGCGACAATAGCTACTACTTGAAGTGAAGCAAAATGAACTCCCCAGGGATGATGTAGACTGAGCTACCTTCTTCTGTACCTTAGTTTATCCACTGCATATGTACAGAAGCAATTTTAAAATGCATATTAAACACTCCAGTGAAAGAAAAGAGAACAATTCGCAAAGATGTCAGTTCTGCATACACAAGTGAGAACTATGAAAGCAGAGATTCCTATGCCAACTTATAGCAAGGTATGGAAAACACCTTTTACCACTTAAGGTAAATGTTCAATTTCCAGAGGGCAAATCATGAGCTACCTCATTCAGCAGCAGAATTTTTCTCCCCAGTGATTGGCATTTGGCTATCAAGGCAGAAGAAAACGGAGCATATCACGAGATTGCACAGCTTGGAAGTGTAAAAGGCATTCGTTAGAATAGGTTCTCTGGCACCCAGCACGCCAAAGTCCTGACGAAAATCATGTCAAAAGTCATGTCAGTCATTCTGTGTTTTTTCTGCACTGGTTCAAATGCACATCTTTCTAAGGATGACAGACACATGCAGACGCACCTGGAATGTGACAAATGGGACCTCAGGTCTTAAAGGATGAAACCAGAGCACATGGGCATTAACCTGCTGACTGACAGCTGCTCAGGACGAGAAGATGCCGATGTCGCCCAAGAGAAGGGGGTCCAGGCCCTGTGGAAGAGACCACAGAAACTCCACACCATGAGAGCAGGGCTTCAGAGACCGCAGGAACTCTGCACCATGAGAACAGGATTCAGAGACCACAGGAACTCCACACCACGAGAGCAGGGACCCACTGAAGCCAGGGGTGACACAGGCCTGCACTCTGGGCTGCAGTGGCCTCACTGGCCTGCAGGAGAGGCCCCATGAGATGCCCTGGAGCAGCAGTGGGTGGCAGGAGGTTGTGCAGGGACCTTCGAGGGATGAAACAGTTTTGCTGGCAGTTTTGGGGAAGACAGCCCTATTCGACCTGCCTCTGGTTAATGGGCTGATAGGACAGACACAGGTTTTAAAGGCTAAATAGAACCACATAAACCTACAGATGTAAAATAAAAAATAGCATGCTGGGGGGAGGAACGGGGAAAGGATGGGGGAAAACAACAGGGGGTAGGCTCCACAATATTTAAAAGTTCCAGACATCCACAGACTCCTTATGTCATTTTCCTGATGGGAGGGAAGTGGATTTCCAATATTTCTATACACCATTTAAATAATGCTGCAAAATAATCAGAGGCCTTAGAGAAAGACGTGCATAGAGCCACGTGAGCTATCTACGTGAGACACAGTCGTAGCCGTGTAGGGCTTAACCTGTAAAGAATACCCTTTTGCACAACAGAGGATGGCCTCGCCAGAGTTAGATGGCTCTCCTTGAATCAAAGCCCTAATTTTCAGGTAACGGCCAAGATATAAGACGTAAAGCACCGTTGTAAGATTTTTAAAATCTGTATTTTTTTTTGTAATGGCAATGTAAAATTTAAAAAGATAAAAGCAAAGCAACAAAGATAAAACAAACAGCATGTTTTAGAAGACCATGTGGCATGGAAAGCAGTCTCTAGCGCTGTCTTCCTTCCGTTAGGGTGGACTAGAACCACGGGGCATGAAAAGCGGCCTCTCGTGCTGTCCTCCTTCTATTGGGGGGACTGGAAACACACTTCCCCATTCATTGTCAGCTGTGTTACAAGTCATTGGTGAGCTTCCTTCCAGAGTGAATGCCAAATGATGCTTTTCTATTAGATCTCCCTGACCACGGCTATTGACCTTGGTGGGGTAGCAGGTGTGGCCATAACATGGAGCACGGGCTGAGCTGCCTGACTTGCACTGCTGGCCGGTGGGTTGGCAGTGTTAACGCTGCACAGGCCATGAGCGGCAGCCCTGCAGATCCGGCGATGATCATTGTGGGAAGAATGGACAGCACCCTGGTCAATGTGCAGAGTAACCCTGCAGTCAAGTCAAGTCGATTTGCCTCCCACTAGCATTTGCTCATCTCCAGCACGGTGCCAGTGGTGCCACTCCAGCCGGGCCACTCTGCCTGCAAGGTCTTACACGGGGCTCCTGCCTGGCTCACAGGGAAATCCCACATTTCAAACAGGGCTCTTCCACCTGCCCGTGATTCCCTGTGGTGCCTTGGGAGCATGGGGCTGCCCTATTGTGGAGTTAGCGGGTCCACTTTGAGAAGACAGAGAAAGAGTGAAGCCTTAAGAACAGTGTTCACTGGCAGTGGGAACCGTAGCACCGTCGGCCCTGCCAGGGGACGATGTGATGGGGGCTCGGCCATGCCTCGTCGTGGACATCTCTGGTCTCAGCTGGCAGGGGTGGGTGGGACCTCAGATCTCAGCAGATGATGGCAGTGGGAGCCTGGGCGGGGCGGGCAGGGCTCCACGGGAAGACACAGATAGCGGGTCAGGCGTGGGGGGAGGTGTTACTGGGCACGGTGGATTTGCAAATGTTCAGGGTGGTGGGGGTCTGGCGAGTGTAGACACAGGTGAGCCCAAAGGGGCAGAAGCAGGCACAGTGCCTGTGGGTGAAGAGCTGCGTGGGCAGGCACTGAGAAGAGGTGTCCACGTCCATCCCCAGCCCCTCAGGCATGTTCACCATCATGGGGCACGTGTCTGGGAGTGAGCACCTAGTCGGAAATGCTTCCTGACTCCTGTGACCTCCTGGCAGGACTGGTGGGGGGCTGGGGAGAGCAGACGGTATTTCTGGATAAGGACTCACACTAAAGGCCTGGCCCGGACCCTGCCTCCATCAGCAGGGCACAGCCCAGGCCCAGCGCTTTCTCCTCCTCCTGGGACCCTGATCTTGGCCTCCCCAAGGCCCGTCTGGGGCCCTCCAGTTCCTGCTGACACTGCTGTCCACTCTCTTGTCCACCCCATGATTCCAACCATTGGCTCCAAGCGTCTGCACCCTATATCCATTTCTCTACCTCCGATTTCCTCCAAGTTTCAATCCTGCACTTTCGGATTAGGACCAGATGCCAGTCCCTGTCTCCTCATGTCTGAGAGCCTCTCCGTCTCCAGACCCCTCAATCTCCTCGTCCCTGTGATATTGGCTCAGATCACCACTGTGTCCTCTCGCTCTCCTCGGTTGGCCACCTGCAGGCCCTGAACACAGACAAATCTTTCCTCAGCTGTCAGCTATTCATATTCCCACGGCCCACAAGGAGACCTGCTTCATTTTACACAAACTTGGGCAAGCTCCCTAAACCCAAAACGTGCTTTTCAGCGTGTGTCGTAGATGTCACACGGGTGTTGGATTTAAGGATGAGGCCGTCCCTTGGTGTCTGGCTTGGCATACATCAGCCCCACGAGCCCCTGTCTGCCCTCCGTGTCTGATATTCAAATTCAAAGGAGTCTAAATTCTCACTGTCTTTTCCATGTGAATTTGCCATTTTTTCCACTGCACATCCTTTAAATAACCACCAGATACCTACTGTGCGCCCTGGGCACTGGAGGGCCTAATGCAGAGGGTCCCAGCCACAACGCCCGTCTGCAGGAGATCCCAGGTTGGAGGTCCAGCTGCTCTGAGCCTGGTCCAAGGACAGCCACAAACCAGAGAAAGGCTTCGGCCAAGGCAGTGTGGCCGAGCTGGGGTGACGCACCCCACATGATGTGGAGAGAGGGAACTTCTGTTGAGGACGGCAGAGCGGAGCTGGGCAGCGGCCTGGCACAGGGCCCTCCCTCACCAGAGCGCTCACCATCTGAGTCCTTGCAGCACAAGGAGAGCTGGAAGCAAAAGCCAGCCCAGCATAGACGTCCTGGTGAGACACCGGGAAAGGGGCCTCAGCCAGGGCCATGGCAGCTTAGGGCTGGTTCCCATTGCCTTATCAGCAAACGAATCTTCCCCAAATCGAGCTCTGATGTTACTTCTCTGATGCAAGGTGCTTGGCTCTTCCCTGGAGGCACTGATGAGGAGCTGCTCCACCTGGCAGCCGAGTCCCAGCAGAGTTGAGACCCCGTGGCTCCTCCGGCCATTCCTGTATTGGGCATTCTCCTGCTCCTGGCACCTGCTGGCACTCTCCTCTGTGGCCTCTGTTCTCTTTGTTGTTCAATTATGAGGCTCCTTCCTCAGTTCCATGGGTTAAAATCCAGATGCAAGCCCCCCCACCAATTACCCCTTCATCCTACAGAGTTCCCAGGTGCTCGCCCACTCTGCCCAGCACCTTACTGGTGCCTCCACCATGAGGCCTCCAGTGCTGCCTCCCGGGATAGTCCCACGTGTGCCTGTGCGGCTGCCCTACCAGGCCCTGGGGCCTCCAAGATCGCAAACTGGTTCGTCCCTCTCCCTGCCTCCAGAGTGTCTAGCTGACCATAATTGCCCGCAGCCGTGGACTTGTGCCACAGATTGGGGTAAATAATCCTGGAGCAGATAACTAAGGTACACTCTTCAAACTGGAATTCATCATAAAAGTAAGTAGTATTTTGTTTGTAACTGTACCTAAGCCCATTTCATCTTGTTGGTAGTAAACTGCGGGGGTATGAGGTGTGGTAGCGTTAATTACTAAGTCACAGAGGATATAAATGCTTCTGCTTAAGCCCCCAGATCATCAAAGCCAGGCGTAGCGGAAGAGAATTTGAATCAAATCGAAGTTTATTAACAAAGAGAGCTGTCATACCAGGAATCGTTACAGATTTCATCAAATTTCAAAGGCATATGTTATTATGCAGAGCCATAAACACAGTAGTTTCCATGGAAAACTATAAGTAGGTATGGAAAATAAAACAGATGCAAGGGTAGCAACCACAGCTAATAGTCCATGAATCTAATAATTAGTTAACTGATTAATGAAATGCATATTCATTCAGCACACCTGTAGAGAGCCTATTGCGTACAGGTCCTATTCCAGCACCAGGGACTCACCAGTGTGACCCACAGGTAGGGTGGCTGCCCCAGGAAGCTTGTGTGGAACTCACCATCTGTGGTGGCACTGATCCGAATTTAATGAACAAGGTGATTTCTGAGCAGGGCTCTGAGCTCCGAATCGAGTGGGAGGGGTTAATGTGCTCTGGAGTGACAGGGGTGGGAGGGGCTTATCTGAGACCTGGGAGCCAGGAAGACTTCCTGAGGGGATACTCAAGCTGATGCCTGAACGCCAAGTGCCACCTGGGCAAATGTGGGATTGTGCCTGGCAGGTGGAGGGCCCAGAGCATGCAAGGCCATAGGTGGGATGAGTTGAGCGTGTTCAGGGAGCAGTGTGCAAGGTTGCAGGTGGGATGACGTGAGAAGGCTCCCAGGTGGGATGAATTGAGCATGTTCAGGGAGCAGAGAAAATGCTGCTCTGTCCAGTGCCCGTGAGCAGGGGAGGTGGGGGCAGGTGGGAGTGAGAGGTAGGATCTGGTACCATCTGGAAAGGCTGGAGCAGGGACACTTGAAGATCTACTGACACCTAAGAGATCCCTGTATCCCTGTTGCTGCTGCTGCTACTAGGGGAGCAGGAAGTGGGATCACCCTGACAAGACTGGTGGCAGCTGGGACAAGAGCCGTGGTTGAGGAGGACGGAAGGAGGTCAGCTTTCCGATGTGTCTGTGGGCCGGCAGGACTCACCGCTGCAGGCAGCAGGCTCAGGCACCCTTGGTAACAGGCCCACATCAGATCCTGAACCCCCCGTACGTCGCACGCACATCTACAGACTAAATGCCAAGGAGTTTCCTAAAAAGGCCAATGACAGGTCAGGTGGACCTGAATTGTTACCACTAATTAGGATAAAAGAGGTTAACAGATGACTTGGGTCAGGGCAGTTTCTTGGAAAGTCTGAAACCAGCTCTCAGGCGTGTTTTGTGGAAGATGCGGCTCTTCTGGTACAGGGCTGCGGAACCAGCTCTCAGGAGTCTGTGAAACTCTGCCTGTTCTGCTTCTTACACAGCTCACGTGGGAACACGGCCTCCCCAGTGGTGCCACATCCCCGCCGTCAGGACGGGCTTTGCAAAGACGTCTTATGCTGACTGCATGTCTTTTGGCCTTTCTGTTCAAGAGCCAAACCCTTCCTCCTAGATAAGACACAGCAAGATACTACGGCTTCATGTTCTTCCTGAGCAAAGCCGGAGACCACTGGGGAAATTGTTTAGCAATGCTCTGAGTCTTGTACTCTCTTCAAAGCTTTTGAGCTCAAGAACGTCTTGGTTTCTGGGAAGGCGAGTCCATTCATTCACATCTAAAGCTACAGCATTTGTGAAAATAATGGAAAAGTCTTTAACAAACCCTTCAAATCACAAACACTCACGAAAGCAGAAGCCAGAACTAGACTTTGCTCAGAGGTGAGCCGCTGATCACAGCCCGGGGGTCCTCAGTGATGACTCTTTCTGAAGAGGAGTCCTCGGCTCCCCCAGTTCCCTCTGGGACTGCACACTTGGTTTCCTTCCTCAAGGAGGCCTTTTCTGGCCGATTCTGTGTCACAGTGAGGTTTCATCCATGGTGAAGTTGGTCCTGGTTTTGGGGCCAACCTCACTGCTCACGGGGCTGAGAGACGAGATCCCAGGAAGCATGGCACCGTGATGGTAGAAAGACGTCCCCCAGGCCTTCCTGGCGACTCACAAGGCTGGACATTCTTGTCTATGACACATGCCCAGTGGAAGGCCCGGAAGGCAGTGGCTCACTGGAGTTGACTCTGCAGAGCGCCGGCAGGGCCAGGACGCAGAGCCGCACACGCCGAGGGCCACCCTCCCCCAGGCCGACTGCACCCGCTTGGCCTTGCCTACCTGCCATCTCCCATCACCCCCACGACCCTGGCAGGAGGGATCCTTTCTCATTCTTTGTACAATCAGAACATACTACAGGACCCGGTCCACAGCAGATGGCTAATGAATGTCTGTTGAATGGATAGACAAAAAAAAAGAAAAATGTTGTAAATGTTCAAAATACCTGAAGGAGATGAGAGGACATTGTTTAAGTCATCAGGGAAAAATTCCCAATAGAAAGACATGCTAACTCCAAGTTTAGAAAATATTATCTTTTAATCCATGGTTTTCTCTGGAAACACCACCCAACGTAAGGACGTTCCACATCGGAGAAAACCCTCTTCATGGAGCTGTGGCTGTAGCAGCAACGGTGCTGGTGACGACAGTGACACTGGCAGCCGCACTTCTGCAGTGTCCACTATGGTCCTGATTCTAAGTTCTCACATATATTTAACTCATGGCAGTCCTCTAATGCAGACACTATGGGAGCCCACATGTTGCAGATGGGGAAACTGAGGCAGCGGGTCCATGATGACGTGGTCGCTGCACAGAAGAGCCAAGCAGCCCAGCTCCAGGGCGACGCTGCCTCCGGTTCCTTCATCTACCTCTGGTGCTGCTGGTGGCTGACGACGCCCGCTTGTGTATTCTGCTGTCTGCAGGGGGTGCCACTGAATATCGTCCTTGGAGGTGTGGGCCGGACTTTATGACTCGCATCCGTTGTATAGAATAAAGGGCATGACGTGCAGGCATAAGAGGTATCTTGGCTTCCTGCTCAGTCGCACCCCAGGCCAGCAAGTCAACCACACCCTCATGTGAGTCCCACAGCCAGAGCCCCCGACTGGGCAGCTGGGGGATCTGTGAGCACAAGAACTAAGCTGGTGGGTTTGGGGTCCTGTGTCGTACAGCCCCAGATAACTAATACAGTCTGTTTCCTCAGCAATACAAGGAGCCCCCAAAAGCCTCATAAAGAGAATCACTGAGGACTCCTTCATCTTTGAAATGTAATCCTAATTTCATTAAGTTTCAGGGACCATCACATTTTGATGACTTGGTAAAAATTCAGTACTGATGGAAATGACGACTGCATTATTACATCATTGAGGTTTCTCTGCAAAAGAGGAACTTGGCGATCAGGGTATTCGTTTTATGCAGGCTGAGATGCAAACTTCACAGGCAGGCTGCACACCAGAGGGTAATTCAGTGTCTCTGCATCTGAGTAAGAAAGTTCTTAAACCACTGACTCTCTTTATGTCAACTTACAGAGAATAACATTCTCCAAATATCTTAGAAATTCAGTCAAGTGTTTCAAAGCCAAACTAAATTATTCCAGCTATTTGTCAGAGAAACTTCTAGGACTGAGCAGCCGTAAGATACAGCCATAGATACCATGTGATTCGCCAGGCGCGGCAGCTCACACCTGTAATCCCAGCACTTTGCGAGACCGAGGTGGGTCAATCAATTGAGATCAGGAGTTCGAGACCAGCCTGGCCAACATGGCAAAATCCCGTCTCTATTAAAACTATAAAAATTAGCCGGGCATGGTAGCACGTGCCTGTAGTCCCAGCTACGTGGGAGGCTGAGGCAGAAGAATTGCTTGAACCTGGCTGGGCGGAGGTTGCAGTGAGCTGAGATGGCGCCACTGCACTCCAGCCTGGCTGACAGAGCAAGACTCCATCTCAAAAAAAAAAAATACTATGTGATGGTGTTAGCATCACACCTGCCCACAGCCTTGGAAAATAGGCAGATACTCCTCCCTTTAAGCTTGAGGAAACCTAGGCTTAAAGAAGTGACATGATCAGCCAGTTCCCACTGAGCCCCGCCTCCCACACGGACACTGGTGACAGGAGAGGCACAAATAGCCAGTTCCCACCGAGCTCCGCCTCCCACACGGACACTGGTGACAGGGGAGGGATAAGTAGTTCCCACCGAGCCCCGCCTCCCACCCGGGCACTGGAGATGCCCTGTGCACTCTGGCTGTGTTGTCAGGCACTCACACGGTTAGATCAGTAACTTGCAGAAAGGCTCCTCATATACCAAAGTCGAGCGGATAAACAGCCTTTTACTCTAACAGTGACCTCAGAGTTTGCAAGAACCCCCACATGTATTGGTCCTTATACAAAGTCAGAGGAGCGGCAGACAGTGACGTCACAGGAACCATTTAGACAATCATGTGTGGACGAGACATGGAGAAGCCTTCCATGGTTGGGGACGCTGTTCCAGGACAGATGAAACTCACTTCAACCAAACCAATCAATATATTCAACAGCGACACACACACAAATTTGACTCCAGTCATTGATAGAATAGTAAAAACGATAGTTTCTTTCCTGTTTTAAAAGGAGCTTTTCCCTTTCACTCAGTTAATTTAACAGTGAGTGATTCCAATTTTTTTTTGTAGTAATTCAGTTTACCTTATTTTTAAAAATAACTCATTGTACCAAATGATTTAATGACTTCAATGTATCGAAATTTTATTGGCTCATAACTTATCAGGACCTACACCTATTTCATAAAACATGGTTGATCTAAAATGACCTTTGGGTGTTTCCAAGTTAATTAATTAGCAATGCTTCGGAAAGGCACACGCTATGACGTGAAGGCTTCGAGTTAATATAACACTAGCTACCAATCATATGAGGCCGTTCTTCAAGGGTTTTGCAAAGCAGCAGTTCTCCAAATGCAGCCCTTACACCAGGCGCCACCTGGAAATTGTTAGAATTTGCAGAGTGTGGGTCCCACCGTAAACCCCCGAGTCATAAAGACGAGGAGGGGAATGCAGAGTGCGGGGTTCCCCCAAACCCTGAGTCATACAGACGAAAAGGGTGCTGATCACAGCCCACCCCAGCTTCCAGGTGCTTCTGATGCAGCTGAAACCTGAACCCATGACTTTCAGGGCTGTGGCCTCCCCTGCCCCCGCCCACACGTGTCCGCCAGCCCTGGGAGTGAGTCCGAGGCAGGGATTCTCAGGGACGCTGCCTGCATGCCCTGGAGGAGTAGCATGTGTGTGTGCAAGCGTGTGCACACGTGTGCTTGTGAGTGTGGACTTGAGACCGTGGTGCTGACCCAGTCCCTGGAATCCCTGTGCTGAGTTGTTCTCATGTGGCTGCTGGCCCAGAGAGGAGCGTTACGGGTGATTGTAAGTGGAAATTGTCTGGACATAATGCAGTTCATCAGCTCAAAAGCTGTGGGTCTGGCTCTGTGGCCAACAGCGCCGGTGTCTGGACACACGGGGGCTGTTCGGGGCTGTTGCTGAAGCCGCGGCACCTGGTGAGTCCTGCAGCCTCCCTGGAATGCCTGAGGAGCCGGCTCACCCAGCGCCGGGGGCATCTCTTCCTGACTCACACGGGGCCTGTGAGATGGAGAATCTGTCTGACAGCGTGCACTTACACAGCCAAGCACCAAGAAGGAAAATGGTGTTTCATTAGCCATGGAGAGAGCCGGGAAGCCAGCAGTCTTCTTTATTCCGGCTTATATTTTCTCATTATTCTGAGGGAGTTGTACAGGTAACGACCTTGTGCAAACCAGCGTCCCTGCCTGAGTCCTCTTCACCTAAAACCACCCCACCACGCCAGGCTCCACCCAAGCCAGCAGCGCCCATTCTGGCTGGAAGTTCCCGAACCCAGGCCAGGGTGTGAACACCAGGGGCCCTGTGAGTGCTGTGGCGATGGGTGCTGGGTGGCTGGTTCGGGCCGCCATGCCCTCCGTGAAGCTGACTCTCAGGCCCGCTCTGTGACCCAGGGCTGGGCTCAGCAGCCACAAGCTGACCACGTGGTGCGTCTGTTCACTTTTCTCCCTGACTCAGGCTCACCTCTCATGCAGCTCATCCCCCACATGGGCTCTTATCCCACCAATCGCTTCTAAAGACCCGCTCCCCAATCACAGGACGTGGCCAGCCCAGTGCTCGCGTCTGCCCCTGACGTCTGCACTGGGCCCTGCCTCAGCCACTGGCCTCCTGCCCCTCGTTCTTGGCCTCAGTCCCAGGCTCTCTGTGCGGAGGCCTCCTGGCTTCCCCACCCTGTGCTACTCCCCACCCCATGCTGCTCCCCTGGCTGAGCACCCACACTTCTTTCCCCTTTTCCAAATTCCACCTGCAGGGGGCGGTCTCTAGCCTTCGTTTCCAGGGGCCTTGACTGACAACTTGCTCCTGCCGCAATCCTCTCCTCCATTCTGGGAACATCGAATGTGCTCACTCAATGCTCCCTTTAACAAAAGTGCCATCATCAGATGTTTGGACCCTACTTGCATTCAAGCCACCCAGTACATTCCACATAAAAAGCTTGCACCTGGAGGAAACTAAATAATCACAACCAATCACTCTTTTTTTTAGAAAAAAGCAGCAGCTCTCTCCATGTAGACCAATTTACGGGTCTAAACTAGAGAGACCGGGCAAGCCACTTCCACCTTGCAGGTTTGACATAGTTGCCTGTCGACACCCACACTTAGAGGAAATCATCCTGTGTGCGTGGTGTGCCTTCACAAGTAATTTCTAAGGAAAACAGCCGTCCGACAGTCATCGGGCCCAAGGTGACCTCATTACCAGAATTTGTTCTGGTTGTCATTAGACCTATCACACTATGTCACTCAAAATGGGAAAGAAAGAAAAGATACTGACATGCGGCCCCAGTGATTAGAGATGAAAATGTAGTGATACCACATGGTCCCTGCTTGGAGACTGTATGGATAGGGTTTAAGATTCAGGCCCCCTCAGATCCATCACTGTGGTCTCGAAGGCTCTGTCCTTCGGTTCTTTCAAACTTCTCTGTGTAGACACAGCAAGTGTATCTTCTACTCACTGCACAGCCAGCGCTGCTCTTGAACAAACTCCTGAGTGAGGTGCACGGAAACCATTCGTCCAAATCCAGAGAGCAGGGAGACCAGCCAGACAGCCCACCTGGCTGACAAGACCCAGCCTCACTCAGAAAGCTCCTCCAAGACGCCCCCGCGTGTGAAATGCTTGGCGTTGAAATGTAACGAATCTCTCACTACTGACAAGAGAAAGGCCAGAACACAAACACACTTCCTGCTTCCGGAGGACCGGAGGTGGGAGGAGGGAGGGGTTCTGAGCATCTTCTCCGGTGCTCGTCTGAGACGACAGCATGAGATCCACACCCTCATCTAGAGTCCCAATCTCATATGTCCAGGGGAAGCTATGGGGAGGGTGCTGCAAAGCTGCCAGCAAGTGTGTCTGCACCTGACAAGTCACTGCTGGATGTGAGGCAACCTGAAGGCTCCACCACTAGGACGCAGGCAAGACTGCCAAGCGGTTGAGGCTCAGCTTTAGGACCATGGACTCTGGGGGCAGACAATGGCCTGAGAGGTCAGCTATTCCAATTGCTTCCTTGTAGCGATGCAGAAACTGACGACCAGAGAGGCGGGGCACCCTTTGTGGTCACCATGGTCAGTGGCAGAGGTGGGGCTGGAGGTCAGCACAGGCTGCATCTGTCTCCATCTCCCCAAGCACAGGTCATGCCTGCCTCTCTCAAGTGGCATCTCCTCTCTGTGGCCGTTTCCCTCCTGCCTGCCTGTCTGCGACATCTGCCCTATTCAGACATCACGCTTCCCTGCCTCCTCACTCAAAATTCCCATTCACTCAGCATTACCACGGTTTGATATTAGGACAGCTTGATTCAAGCCAATAGTGCTAAATTATAAATAATGAAGCCTTCACTCTTCCATGGGGTTCTGCCGTTGGAAGCACTAGTGAAACCCAAGGAACATCCAGTTGGCAGGACTGGAAGTAACTGGGCAGAGGAGACATTTTGGAGCAGGTGGTCAGTGCCCACCTGCTGAGGAGAGCTGCCAGCTTCTGACCCACTCCACTCCTGTCCAGGACCCTCCAGAGTGAACCTGGAGCAAGGGGGCCCAGTGACTTTGGGGTCATCTGCATGGTATCAGCAATAGCCACAGTGAGAGGGAGGCTGCTGGACATGCTGGGGCTCACCTGTGTCCCAAGAGAGCACCCCTTTAGGATGTAACGGGCTCATGCACTGGAGTAGCCACCGGTACACACCTAGGGAAGGATGGTCCCCTCCAGCAGCCAGCAGGGAGCCCGTGAAGGTCACGGCCAGCCATGAAACAGCTGCATCGCCCTAGCACACCACCCACGCTTGGTCTCCCCCTGCACACCACCCATGCTTGGTCTACAACAGAGATTCCATTTCTCCCTGGGATTAGGAGGCACAGAGTGTCCAGATCTGCTTCTGAAATCTCTTCCTCCCTTAAGGTAAGGTGCTGTGTGGAGCTTCCTGGAACCTAAACGGGGGCAAGATGACCGGGTCACTAAAAGGGGTGAGGTTACCAGTCACTAAAGGGAACAGGGGCGTGATGACCAGTCACTAGTGGGGGTGAGACAACTGGACACTAATGGGGGCGATCTGACCACTCACTATTGGGGCTGTGATCACCGCTCATTAAATGGGGCGAGATGACTGGTCATTAACGGGCAGTGAGATGACAGGTCACTAATGGGGACGTAGTGTCCAGTCACTAATAGGGGCATGATGACCAGTCAGTCAGTCACTATCTCTGCATAAGAGACCTCCCAGGGGCAGAGCATACCTGGTGGATGGCAGGAGCCACCTGGTCCCATTGCTGAGTTTGATGTCTGGATGCTCAATAGCTGGAGGAAGCGGCCTGTTGGTTCTGTTCACACTGGGTGAACAGTTGGAATACAGGTTCCTCAGGCCTGTCCGAAATGCTGTCAGTCTTTCTCTAAAGATGGGGCAGTTATTATGCAGCGTGGGATCCACAGTTACGGAGTGGATGGGGGCTAAGAGCATCCATTCTGCAGAAAGTAGGACATTCGGGGCAATCGGGAATCTGCTTTTTGACGCAGCGTCCCCGTGGGGTGGCCCCCGTCATCGCTGACGCCTCCATCTCTGATGCCCCCGGCTCTCCCCACACCTGTCATTTCCCATGTTAATGCAACAGGGATCCAGAGAATGGTCTCTGGACATGCCGGGGACTGGGGTCCTCACCCCTCCCCCTTTTGTCTTCTCCAAGCCAGGGCCAAAGCTGCCTCCTGCAGAGGGAGAGGAGAAGCTGCGTTCCCCGCCTTTCCCGAATTGTTTGTGGACTGTGAGTGACACATGTCCTGCTGCACCATGGGAGCACCAGGGAACACCATGCTGCTCTCCCTGGAGCCCCCATTGGCATCCTGGCAATTTCCAGCTTGTCTCCCAAAGACGGGCTTCTTCACACTTTGGTCACACGGAGAAATATCAGTGCAGTCTCGTCTCTTTCTCATTTCCCCCTTAATTGCCACGATGTTGCAACTCCCAGGCGTGCCCCCAGCTCTCCTGACGCTGGTTTGCAGTGGCCGGGCCCAGCTAAAGCAACTGAACCTCCAGAGCAGAGGACAGTGTCCTGCCTGCACATCTTGATGTGGCCCTGAGCGTTTGCCTCTAGCACCACAGGAGGGTCCCCCGGCTTTGATGTGCAGAAAGACCAAAACCAAATGCGTTCCCAGGCAGATGCGAGGAACAGTAACGAATCAGGGACCCTTCGTAGTGCTGTTATAAGTAACAACAGTGAGTCAGACGGGTGCAGACCCTTTGGAAGACCCAGTCTGCAAGCCCCAGGGAGCACAGAGCACAGAGGGTGCTGAAGGGAAGCGGGGGAGGGATGTACAGGCGAGAAACGCCCGTGACCCGGTCCCAGGTCATCACTGACTAAAGCTCCCGCTTTTATGCACATCCACGCTTTCTACAAAACCACCAACAACAAAGGGGTCATCTCCTGGCCCCAGTGGGTGCAGAATGTCAGTGCTGGGCTGCACCCTGGGCAGGGCTGCTCTGGGCAACATCGCTACACCTGTGTCCCATTCTTGGGGTGCATCCCCTTCTCACATCTGTGTCTAAAGCCAGGAATGGGCAGTGTGACTTGAGGGAAATCAGGGACACCCTCTGTGTCCTCATCTACAAACATGTCTCTTATAGGCCAGTAAGTGAAGAAAAGGCAAGACCTAAATCCTGAACTCCTACAGCTATAACATGTTCCTCTGTGCCAAGGAACGGACATTCTAAAGCTGCAGATACCCCTGGGCTGCAGGCTGAATGGGCAAGAAGACCCCGGCACAGCTCAGGCTGTCGGAGTCCTTCCAGAAAGAAAGACTGTGGTTTTTGGCCAGGCACAGTGGCTTATGTCTGTAGTCCCAGCACTTTGGGAGGCCGAGACAGGCAGATCGCTTGAGCCCAGGAGTTTGAGATCAGCCTGGGCAACATGCAGAAACCCTGTCTCTACTAAAAATACAAAAGTGAGCTAGGCATAGTGGCAGGTGCCTATAGTCCCAGCTACTCGAGAGGCTGAGGTGAGAGGATCACCTGAGCCCAGGAGGTCTAAGCTGCAGTGAGCCAAGATTGCACCACTGCACTCCAGCCTGGGTGACAGAGCAAGAACACACCTTAAAAAAAAAAAGAAAAGAGAAAAAGAAAAGAAAGAAAGACAGCAGTTTTCATAAGGGGGTAAGACTCAGAGGGCAGAAGAAAGCGGAGTCTTGTGGGGGGCACCGTCTGTGGCTGGGTCTGAGGGACCAGGACCGCCATAGCCCCTTCCTTTCTGCACCACTCTGACCAAGTACATCTAAGGGGAGGAGGGATGAGGGGGGTGGAGTCCTCCATGGCCGCTTAGCCATGATTCTGCTGGACACCACGGTCTGGGGGAGGCAGCAGGGGCAGGTGCCACCTCACCTTCTGTTACCTGACGGGCCGCAATGACATATGCTTGTCACGTCCACCCCATTTCACAGATGGGAAACCGGGGCTCAGGTAACTCAAGGGAAGCAGCATTGGGAGGTCAGGGCAGGCCTTCTGCCCAATCCCCCGCCCGCTGGCTGTGTTCTTTCCACACTCGGCCAAGGTCTCTGCCCCCGCATCCCTCCCCGCCCCGCCCGGGGCTGCGCTGACCTGCCTTCTCCCCCTCCTCCTCATTAGCTGCAAAGAAAACTCTTCTGGGGTCTGTCAAATGCAGAGCTGCTTCATGTCCCTTCTTCAACAGTAAAAATTGTTTTCTTGGAAATAATGAATCGAATTTGTATTTCTCAACAAAACCTGCCCTCCATCCCTCTATGAAGTAAAATGCAAGTTGCTCTTCTGAGCTCCAAACACACTGAGACGAAAACAAGCCCAGGTGAAGCTGCAGCTGGAGACATGAGTTAATGTGAGTGCAAGCCCGGGGCACAGCGGGTCCAGATACATAATTCATGTGCGCCACCAGGGAAGACCGGACACTCATGAAGTTCAACAGATCATAAGCTGGATCCAGGGCTGTGGCAGCAACACAGCTTTCCAAGCAGGCAAGTGACCCAGAGCACAGAGGGAGGGATGGGGACAGGTGCAGCAGAGATCGGGCACGGGCCAGGGATGCATCACGGCACCTGCGCACAGGAGTGGCCTCCAGGGGCTCCTAGCCCTCTGGGATCCAGGTTCTCCCTCCTTCAGGGCACCCCCACCCACCCTCTCCCCAAGGCTTGGACCATACTTCATGCCCCCGTGCCCACCCTGCACCCACCTCTGGCAAGCTCGGGGCAGGGGGAGAGTGAGACAAGGTGAGGGAGGAGATGGTGGTGGATGGGGGAGCAGGGCAGTGCTGACAGCAGGACACGCTGGTCCCCGTCCCAGTGAAGTCCCAGGAAACAGTCTCTCGAGTTGCTGGGCCAGGAGCTGGGGCTGCCTGGTGCACAAAGCACATGGACCAGGACACTGGAATGTCACTGAGCTTCCCTCCAACACAGTGGGAGAGAGGACTTGGCACAGAGTGGCTGAGTGGACGTGCAGGCTGGAGTGACCAGCCCAGTCCCAGCGCTTACCAAGGAGTATTAGGGAGGGGCCCGAGTCTCCAGTCAGGCAGAGAGAGCTGCTGGTGTCAACCCTGCCGGCAGGATGTGCCCAAGATCCCGAGTCCAGCGAACTTCCCCGGCCCTGGCCAGAGCCCACGTCTGACTCCGAGGGTGGTGTGGTGGGTGTGGATGTGGCACTGCTAGTCTCCACTGCCAGGCTTCTGGTGTGGGCATGACGGCATGTCTATCTCCACTGCCAGGCTTTGGGTGTCGGGCACGAGGGCACTGCTATCGTCCACTGCCCAAGCTTTGGGTGTGGGCACGAGGGCACTGCTATCTCCACTGCCAGGCCTGCTGGATATGCTCCAGCCTGTCACAAGCCCAGGAGACCCAGCTTCCCTGAGAGGCGCCCAGCCTGACGCAGCACAGGGCAACGGGCCGGGGCATGACGGGCTCTGCTCTTTCTCAGTCTCCCTGTGACGGGAATTGTAATCCCATCCTCAGAGGGCGGCTAAGGGGATCCCCAGGAAACTACCCGGACAATTCCTGCCACAGAGACACATTAAACCGGCAACGGCCGGGATCTCTGAGGTTTCCTTTTCCTAACCAGGAACAGATTCTCTTTGACAAATGGGTCTTGCTGCTTGTCCTTATGGACCCAGTGCCATGGGCCTGGCCTGCACTTCCTGGTGGAGTCCTGGCCCCACCCGCCTCCCCCACACACGTCCTCTTCACCGAAGGAGACTCACAGAGCCCCGGCGGCACCGGGTGCTGCCCGTGCGGAGAGCGGAGACTCGGGTCCGGTTTCCCTCTGGCTGAGTGATGGGGAGGGAGGGCAGACCTGTTCCCTGTTAAACCCTGGAGCTAGCACAGACCTGCGGCCTGCCTGGGACCCAGTGAGGATCTGTGGAGACGGGAGACAGGCAACAGGGAGTGTCGAGGTGACAGGTGTGTGGGGCTGTTCCTGGCAGGTCCCAGCAAGTGACACGCCCAAAGCTGGGGACCCAGGATGGGGCCAAGGGCACCCAAGGGCCAAACAAGAGTGAGATTAGACCCTCCCAGAAGTGATGCACCCAAGGCTGGGGACCCAGGACGGGGCCAAGGGCACCTGAGGGCTGAGCAGGAGTGAGATCAGACCCTCCCGGGGCTCAAGAGAGGCTCCCAGCATCAGTCACAGCCCACACCCCTCGCAGGCCTTCATGACAGTGAGGCCTCCATCACCATCCGGCCAGCACAGGCACAGCCCGGACATGCAGGAGGCTCCAGCCAGTATTTGAGAGCAGACGCCTGAGTGCTGGGTCTCGGCCTGCAGCTGGCATTTACCCAGGGAGCCCGGTGGCCCCCATGTGCCACCCGAGCTGTCAGGCACTCTGTATGTTTTTAAATTATATCATCTTTTTAATTATATCATCTAATATGTGGAAAATTGTGCAGCACTACTGTAAATGAAAAGCAGAATCATCGCTGTGAGGAGGAGGCCGCCCTAGAGGTGAGTTCCATGAAAACAAAACACCCAAGGGTTGTTCATTTAAATGTGATTGAAGACTGCACGGTGACATGGTCTCTGGAAAGGGGCTGCTCCTGGCCCCCAGAGCCTCTCGCTCTCCAGGATGCGTTGGGAGTGCAATCGCCGTGCCCACGGGGTCCCTTGCAGCCTCCGAGCTTCTGCCTGTGGGAAGAGCTGGCGGGAGGGGGACCGGCCACGCGGTCTGTACTGGGTGGGTCTCTCAGCGCCGCCTCATTCTAACAGGAGGGCTCCTGAAATCAGGGCCTTACGGTGCTAAGGTTTTAATAACACATTAGAATACACAGAACTAAATAAAAGTAAAACAAAACAAAATAAAACATAAAAGCTGTAGACGATTTTCTGCTCTGGAAAACACCGGTGCACACAAGCCTTTATCTGGGGGTCCCCTGGAGGGGTTGGGGTGGCCCCACGGAGAGCAGGGAGCAGAGGCAGATGCGGGGGCCACACTCCACCAGGAGCCCCCAGGCACCGTGGCCACAGGACAGCCGGGTTTGTGGACCGTCCTCCAGAGTCCAGCTTGAATTACCGCCCACACCTAAACCTGAGAACGAGCATGCGATGGAAAGACCTTTTGGCTCCTTCTGTTCAGGAAGCACAGACAGTATCTTCAGTTTTGTCCAAGCAGGCCCCCTGAAGGGGACACACAGACGCCAGGAGACAGACGCGCAGCGGCCGGGTCTCCTACTAGGGAGCTGTGGTTTGGGTGCCTGAGCCCGGAGCCCCCGTCTTGCTGGGAGGCGTTGCCTTATGACGGCGCCCACGGGGCCACAGTCCCCTCCCGCAGGCCACGCGTCAGGAGAGTCATCGCGGGTGGGTGGCCTCTAGCTGTGAGCTGCAACTTTCCATTTTCTGGTCACGATCTCTAACTCATTTTCCCACAACATATTATGGGTGGCTCGTACGATTTTCTATCAAAACGTAAATAGATTCGGATTTCTCTGAAGAGCGGGTTTCCTATGTCGGCGTGTACCAGTCCGTGTTCACATGAAGACCAAGGACAAAAGAGGAAAATAGATGTGTTCCGAGGTTGTAAGACTTCATGAAATTAAAAGCAGCAGCCGCTAACCTCTGCCAGAAAAGACCCCATCAGCACATCCCGCACTCGGTCAGAGCCAGGACACACCCCATGTCCTTTTGTTTCCCCCCTTTCAGAAATGTAATTTCCATGACACGTCACCGAGGGCCGGGAACCACAGAAGAGAAAGCAGCGGGAAGCTTCCAGAAACTCCCACGAGGGCTCAGAAAACACAGGGAGGTGGCAATTGCAATCACCTGCCAGGATTGGAGAGCCACAGGTCGGCCAGCTGGGAGATGTCCCGTCCCTGAGTCCCCGCCCTGGCTCCACTTTCATGCAAGAGAGGGGCAGGGCAGCCCAGGTCAGCGGGTCCAGGACAGCAGGAAGACCACTACCCTAGGTCGGAAGTTCAAATCTCTGATTTGAGATGAGTGTTGACCCTACAGGGGTTGAAGGCCTCTCTGGAGAGCGTCGAGTGAGCAGACAGGCCCAGAGCTGGGCGACCTCTCCCTAAAACGCCAATGGCCTCAGAAGACAAAACGCAAGGGGGTCAGTGGCCCCCAGGCATGGAGCTCACTGGGTCGCCCTGCGCCTGTGTCTGGCGTCACACACGATGTTGTTATTTTACTGCCTAATTTCAAAATGCATGGCTGCAATTTACACACTGAGCTGTGACTTGAATAATTTATCGCAAAGTCCCTGTATCAGTGACCAGTGTGCTGGGTGTTCCTTTGAAACCCACAGAGCAGACCTAATATATCATGTTGTTTTCCTCCTCTTTAAATATTTTTGACACAGCAATACTTCACTACAGGCCACTAATAACGTTCTGCTTCTAGAGGAGAAAATACTGACACAGCTTCAGGGCAGGTGACTTGCTCTGAGCCATTTAACAGTGGGCGGCAACTGCAACCCACCACTGCTTCCTTTTTAATTTAATACAGGAAGAAGCACAGCGAAGTTCCCTCATATTTCTCTTCTTAAAGCTGACGGAAAACAAGTAAACCAGCAGAAAACAAACAACACATCTTAGGGAGGGGAATTCAGACAAGGACCAGGGAGCCAGAGGAAGACTCCTGTCTCCCACAGTCACCGGGAAGAATCCAAGGCAGCGCCAGAGCGAGTGTCTCCACCTTGGCTCACAGCTCCTCATTCCTAAAATCAACACCGCATCCCCAGCTTACAAACGCTGTGTCACACTGAGCGGTTTCTATCTGGTTTTATTTTCATCTGACTCTCCCCAGGCCTGCCTGTCACTCAGGAACAGATCTCACCAGTCCAGCCGCATCTGGGAGATAAAAATGCCCAATTCGGCCGGGCGCGGTGGCTGAAGCCTGTAATCCCAGCACTTTGGGAGGCCGAGACAGGCGGATCACGAGGTCAGGAGATGGAGACCATCCTGGCTAACACGGTGAAACCCTGTCTCTACTAAAATACAAAAAATTAGCCGGGCGTGGTGGCGGGCGCCTGTAGTCCCAGCTACTTGGGAGGCTGAGGCAGGAGAATGGTGTAAACCCGGGAGGCGGAGCTTGCAGTGAGCTGAGATCGCGCCACTGCACTCCAGCCTGGGCAACAGAGCGAGACTCTGTCTCAAAAAATAATAATAATAATAAACAAATAAATAAAAATGCCCAATTCAATTAGCATTTGTTAAACACACCCCAAGGTTTGTTGCCATGGATTGTAGTTTCCTGGAAGGCAGCAAACTTGGAGTCTTAGAGAAGGATGCGGCCTTTCAGCCCCTGAATGTACATCCAGGCTTGGACCAGGGGCTTCCCAGCCCCGCAAAGGGCATGGGCAGCCTGCTCTGCCTCAGCGTCCACACCAGCAGGTGGGGTAGCACCTCCTGTCAGAGGGGAGGATCCACCTGTGCATGTGGAGGTGCAGAAGGAGGGGTCATCCATGGAAATCTGACTTCTATGGCAAACTCAAGTTTAAGCGAAAGTAGACTACCCTTCAGAAACCCACACTGGAATGACAGCAAAATATGAAATTGATGTAAGTGTTCATCAGTGGGTAAACGGATAAAGAAAACGTGGAGCATCCACACAATGGAATACTATTCAGCCATGAAAAAGGACGAAGTCCTGTCTTTTGCACACAAGGGAATACTATTCAGCCATGAAAAAGGATGAAGTCCTGTCTTTCGCAGCAACATGAATGGAACTGGAGCCATTACCTTAAGCGAAACAATGCAGAATCAGAAAGTCAATACTGCACATTCACACATGGAAGTGGGAGCTAAATTACATCTGTGCATGGACGTAGCACATGGGACGATGGACACTGCAGACCCGGGAGGCTGGGAGGGAAGAGGAGGGTGAGAAATTGCTGCTCGGGCACAATCTATGTTCGTCAGTGATGGCTACACTCAAAGCCCAGACTTCATCACTACACAACAGATCCACATAGTAAGACCACACTTGGACCCCACACATTCATACAGTAACAAATATGACTAAGATAACCTACTGGTCAGATAGATCTCTGCTTTTCTGCCAGTCAGTGCCAGGGGAGCTTTTGTCTCTCACGCTGCTTAGAGCCCTTCCTTCCAAGGCTGGGCAGCTCCCGCGTGCACATGGGGGCTCCCACCACCCTGAGGGCTGGTCTCCATGCCTGTTGGATGGTGGTGTGGGTTTGCTCTGGCTGGTGTGGACAAGCCCTTAACTGAGAACAGGGTCAAGGGAACTTCTAGCTTTCTTCTTCTCTAGCTTTCTTTTTTAAAGGCATTTATCGCTCCTGAAAATAATCTGTGCTTGCAAAGAAAAAAGTCATTTTGCTTCAAATCCAGTGATAATGAAATGGATCTTTTCTTCTCCTGGCAAACCATTTTCCCTCGTCCCAGGGGACCGTGTATGACCTGAGCCACCTTCCCCCATCCAGGCCCTCAGGAGACCCAATACATCCTAGGCTCGGGGTGGGTGTGGGGCGGCACGAGCTTCTCTGGAAACCGGCACCTGTCACCTGCTTGCACATCTGCCACTGAGCTCCAAGTGCTGCCTGTCTGCCCTTGTCTCAACAGGCATGAGGAGCTATCCCACAGTGCGACGTGGCTAGCACGGGAGCCCCAGGAGGGCTCGGCCCCAGGTCCCCTGATGTGGGGTGTCTGCCCTCCCCAGGAGGACGGGGTTGGGGGCCCATCTGATGGGGCCTGGGCCATGCCTGCCAGCTCTGCACTGAGCTGCCTCCTGAGTGCCCACGTGCCCTGCAGGGCTGCCAGGCAACTCCATTTGCTCTGTGTCTGTGGAGCAACTGCCTCCCTTGACCCGCCTGGCCTGTGCTCCCACTGAGGTCACAGCGCCCGGGTTGCTCAGCTCCAAGGAGGGGGCAGGACCCTCACCAGCAGTTCGTGCCTGTCCTGGGAAGGCCACGGAGAGAGACCCTGGACTCCAGGCCAGAGGGCTGCTCTATCCGTAAATCCCCCTGGCCGGCGCCCAGAGCCCAGGTTCCTCCCACACAGCCAGTCACTCCTGCCATCCACACTGGCCCTGCAAGGGCTGGAAGGGCCACAGGTGGGCCTCACTCAAGAGGGAAGGACCAGGGAGGAGAAGAGAGCCATGCTAGCCTGGCTGGACAGGCAAAGCCATGTCAGCAGCTGGAACATCCCTGCGGATAAACTTGGGAGGGAGGTATGACAGAAAGCTGGGTTTCTCCAGAAAGAGGAGGCCAGGGAGGTGCAGAGACCGGGGAGAGAAGTGCAGGGAGGTACAGGAGACGGGGGTGGGGGCGGAGGAGTGCAGGACCTGGGGAGAGGAGTGCAGGGGAGAGGAGGGCAGGGCCGGGGGAGAGGAGTGCAGGGGAGGGGAGGGGAGAGGAGGGCAGGGAGAGGAGGGCAAGGGAGAGGAGGGCAGGGGAGAGGAGTGTGGGGTGGAGGGAGAGGAGGGCAGGGGAGAGGAGTGCAGGGGAGAGGAGTACAGGGCCAGGGGAGAGGAGTGTGGGGCCCGGGGAAAGGAGTGCAGGGGAGAGGAGGGCAGGGGAGATGAATGCAGGGGAGATGAACGCAGTGGAGAGGAGGACAGGGGAGAGGAGTGCAGGGCTGGAGGAGAGGCCCAGGGCCCCGGCTGTAGCCTGGCTTCAACTTTTTACCCAGCAGCCTTAGAGCTCTATTTTTAATTAAGTGCCTGACCGAATAATTAATTTGTATTCCTCTGTGGAATAGGAAAAGAGCCATGGAATAATTAAAGAATTAAAACACTAGCTCAGAGCCGGGAGCAGCAGTCAAGGCCGGCCTGGAGGCTCCTGGGCCCCTATCTTGCCATCCACCAAGGACAGCAGACCACCTGCATGAGATGCGGAGGAGCAGCGGCTCTGCCGTGAGAGGAGCCCGTGTCCAGCCTTCAATGTGGACGGTATGTGGGAGAGAGTCTAAATGTAGACCGAATAAGCTACCTCACATTTCGAGCTCAGTAAATGTGATGTTTAATAACACCTGGAATCCCAGCACTTTGGGAGGCTGAGGCAAGTGGATCACCTGAGGTCAGGAGTTCAAGACCATCCTGGCCAACATGGTGAAACCCCGTCTCTACTAAAAATACAAAAATTAGCCAGGCGTGGTGTCGTGTGCCTGTAATCCCAACTACTTAGGAGGCTGAGGCAGGAGAATGCTTGAATCTGGAAGGTGGAGCTTGCGGTGAGCAGATTGCGCCACTGCACTCCAGCCTGGGTGATAGAACGAGACTCCATATCAAAAACAAAAAAACAAACACACTCTCCTTCAAGTTCTAATTCTGAGATTTTGAGGCATGTTTGGCTGGACTCCACCCTTCATGCCCCACGTGAGAGGGTTGTATTCTGGGTAGAGAGGTCATCTTCGTGCGGGGTGCGAAGCATCCTGGGCCCGGGGGACCGTGAGCTG
This sequence comes from Rhinopithecus bieti, assembly GCF_001698545.2. NCBI lineage: Eukaryota > Metazoa > Chordata > Mammalia > Primates > Cercopithecidae > Rhinopithecus > Rhinopithecus bieti. The sequence goes on from NW_016823619.1 coordinate 425,933, forward strand.
CAGCAACAGTGACCCCTCCGGTGCCAACAGCGCGGGGCGGTCCCGGGTCCGATCCTGGCTGTTCCTCCGAGCGGCCGTAGGGGTCCGCCCTGGCCCCTACACTATGCCCACTGAGAGAGCCTGCTGTGAACTGAGCCTTGTGCTGGAGAACCCACAGCCAGCCCCTCACACCACTGCACTGACCGGCTTTTATTTCCAGCCTAGAAGAAAAGGCAGATTTAGTTGCCTGAACACAAACCCTCCTTCTCCCTCGTTCAAGCCATCAGGGGGTTCTAGTCGGCTTGTCCACTCTCATCTCCTTTAAATAAACAGCAAAACCATTTTCACAACTGATCTCCCAACGTGAAATTAGCTTCATGGTGACTGAGCACTGTGCGCTGCCCAAATCTCTCACCAGCCCCAGACGCCCTCATTGTCATGTGCCACGGAGCTACACAAAGATAAAGCAGCCCCATAAAGGCCCAGCTGAAGGCTTCTGTGTTCTCTCACGGGTAGGGGAAAGCCTGGCCTGGGAACCTGGCTTCTGGGACCTGCTCCCTGGCTGGACGTGCCGGCACCCACCGGGGCTGAGGCCTCGGGGACACCTGTCATCGGGAGACTCACCTAGTCCACAGGACGAGACCAGGGGGAAGAGCTGCTATCTGCAGCTGCTCTCGGCCAGTGAGTCCCTGGCCCACCTGAGAACGAGCTCTGTAACTGGGAACATTAAGGTGGGGGTGTGGGTCTGAGACCTCACCGCACTTTATTGAAGCTCAGCCGCGCAAAGGTGGGGTGCAGACTGGGATTCGCAGCTCCAACACACCACACCTGATTTCTGATGTTTACCTGATGAACTCTGGCCTCTGGTTTTTATTTTTAATTATTATTTTTTGAGTCAGAGTCTCACTACATCACCCAGGCTGGAGTGCAGTGGCAGCATCTCAGCTCACTGCAACCTCCACCTCCCAGGTTCAAGTGATTCTCCTGCCTCAGCCTCGAGAGTAGCTGGGATTACAGGCATGTGCCACCACGCCCCGCTAATTTTTGTGTTTTTAGTAGGAATGGGGTTTCACCATGTTAGCCAGGCTGGTCTTGAACTCCTGACCTCAAATGATCTACCCGCCTTGGCCTCCTGAAGTGCTGGGATTGCAGGCGTGGGTCGCCGCGCCCAGCCGTTTTTATTTTTTAATTAACTGCTTGCCTCACTAATAAAACTTCTCTTTTGCCAAAGGATGCTTCTCAGGTTGCAGTCAGGGGAATAATAACCAGAGGATTAAAACAAAAGGTTAAAGTGATCACTTCAAAAACAATCACCAAGGCCCATGAAAGACGGGGTTTAAAACCCGCCGGGGCCATGCTTGGGTTTAGGCCAGAGGGTTTTCAGCTCGAATCACCCAATACGCGAAAGCCGTCAGCAGGCCAGGATGAAAGCACCTGGTCACCACTGACGCCCTGGGCACCTTGCCTTCTTCCTCCTCCTCTTTATTTCTTAACAGGCAGCTGCCTGACATTTCCGCTTTGGGATCTACTGGGAAGCATGACTGAAGTTCGGGTGCAGGGTGGGGCTGGGGTTCGGCCATATGTGGGGTGCAGGGTGGGGCTGGGGTTTGGTCGCAGGTGGGGTGCAGAGGGCTTTCTCCCGCAGGCCTGCCCTCGGCCATGCATGTCATACAGGGAACCACACTCCACACTCACAGTAACCCAGAGGTAGAGTTCACGTGCAAAGAATTGGAAGCTTGGAGCCTTAAATAATTTGCCTAAGTTCAGGCGGCGGCGAAAGCCAGAGCCAGAATTTGGAAGCAGGTATAGCTGATTCCAAACCTCTCTCCTATACCCATGACCCCTCAGGACATAAGGCCTAAGTCCACAGCTGGGGCGTGCGCGGCAGGGGGACCTGAGAACAGGCAGAGCAGCGCCTCAGCCTGAGGCGCTCCCACCATGCAGACAGACGCAGGCGGTGATGCAGGTGGTAAAACGGCCTAAAACCATCAGCAGCCTCAGACCCCCCCTGTCATGATGCCAACTCCCAGTCCATGCTGACAGCCCCGCACTGCCTCGGGGAGATAAGCGAACACTTTCATCTGTTTATATATAATGCAAACTGCTTGCAGGCGCGGCCCGCTGGCCTTCCAGGAATGCGAGTCTGCACGGCCCACTGTTGTGCCCTTGCCCAGAACCGTGCCAGGTGCCGAGGAGGTGCTCAGTAAACCATGTGGTTGCGTTGGAGATGTGCCTCATCTGGAGGCACCCACTGCTGCACTGGGACTCCGGGAGATCCTCCTCCCGCTGGAAGCTGGCCAAGCTGTCTCCAGGTCCTGGGAGCCCTTTGTTTCAGTGGAGACGATGGCCGTGAGCTCCAGACTCAGAAATGGCACTTAGTACTTCTTCCCTCAGAGTCACCTCGGGTGACATGGGGTGGCCCCCACAGCCAGCTGGCCAGCTCTGTCCCGCACCGGTGGGAGCCACATCTCACCGCCAAACGCCCTTTTATGGGAATTGAGGTGCAAAGCGGAGGCTTGAGGCGAGAGGCCACCACGGGAAGCACGGTGTGGGCCTCAGACAAGCGTTGTCTTAGAGACCCACCCCCTGCAGAGGCTGTCTGGATGGTCACTCACTCACCCCTTTATTAAGAGTTGGTTCTGCAGAGGATGAGAGAGGCAAGGATGTGTTTTGGGAGAAGGTCATAAGAAAAATTAGTGCTACTGAGTTACAGTCCCTAAAGCTTCCAGTTTCGGCCGGGCGCGGTGGCTCAAGCCTGTAATCCCAGCACTTTGGGAGGCCGAGACGGGCGGATCACGAGGTCAGGAGATCGAGACCATCCTGGCTAACACAGTGAAACCCCGTCTCTACTAAAAAAAATACAAAAAACTAGCCGGGCGAGGTGGCGGGCGCCTGTAGTCCCAGCTACTCGGGAGGCTGAGGCAGGAGAATGGCGTAAACCCGGGAGGCGGAGCTTCAGTGAGTGGAGATCCGGCCACTGCACTCCAGCCTGGGCGACAGAGCGAGACTCCATCTCAAAAAAAAAAAAAAAAAAAAAAGCTTCCAGTTTCCTGGTGGTGAGGGGAAACGTAAACTAAAACCTCGGGTGGGGAGAGTCACGTTTGTTCCCCGAATCCCCAGTGCCGTGGACGGCACCTCGTGAGCCAGATGGCAACACGGCCAGCGTGCATGAAGGAACAATAGAGCCAGATGCCACAGGTGTGGACGAGGGAGAAAACAAAAGCCCCCGCCGCACCCTCCCTCCCTGGAGCTGAGGGTTCACCTGTGGGGCGAAGAGGAGGATGTGAAGGACACCGCAGGCAGGGGCAGGGAGCCAGGGGAATGCCCAGGAATCCTGAGGCCGGGCCCCGCTCCCCGGAAGCAGATCTGAGGGTGTTTCGGGCAGGTCGGCTGCAGCGAGAGAAACGGACTTGCCCGGGAGGAATTCCCAGTTGTCTCAAAGCTCAGCCGGTCCATGGAGCATGAGCCCCACACGGCCCTTCCACACGCCCCGTGAGGTGGGGAGCTGGCCTGGGCTACCTTGGCATGGGCACGGCTGGGCTGGGCCTCACCTGTGGGCCTCCTGGCAGGAGGTGGAGTGCCCTGGTCCTGGCCGGGGTTTGGCAGCACAAGTCAGGGTCTGTACAGGCCGCTTGGATCCAGAGGAGGGGGAAAGAGCACAGGAGGGGGCAGGAGATGTTTGGGTTCTGTCATGAGCTGACCTGTGTCCCCCAAAATCCATAGGGGAAGCCCTGACCCCTCACGAGACTGTACCTGGGGACAGAGCCTCTAATGAGGTCCTCAAGGTAAAACGAGGTCCTGAGGGCCCCAATCCAATAGGACCCATGTCCTCGTAGGAAGAGGAGGAGACACAGGCGGCATCTACAGAGGGACGGCCCCTGAGGATGCGGCCAGGACGCAGCTGCCGTGAGCCAGGGAGCGGGGCTCCAGGAACACACCCTGCTCACAGGGGTCTCAGACCCACGGCCTCGGGACTGCAGAGGGCGGACGTCTGCTCCGCCCATTGGGCTTCACGGCGGCCACCCGAGCTGACAGACACGGGCGGGGAACCTTGCCATCGGGGCTCCGGCCGTGCCGTTAGTGGGAACCGGGTTTCTTGGTGGTGGCGAGCTTCTCACATGGGTTTGGCGGCACCTCCCAACACGCCCAGGCCAGTGGTAAAACAGGCCTCGGCTTTTTTTAAAGAATACCTTGTCTAGTGACTCTGAGAGCATCTATTAATTTCATCACCGTTGCTGACTTAATCAGCAAACTTCATTTACAATTCCACGAGCTGCGAAAAATCATTTGCTCCTGTCATAGCAGTATAGGAGACGTGTCAGCACCTTGGGAGCCCGGCCAGGGTTTCATTTCACTGAGTTCCAGAAGACTCCGGCTCTCAGAAGGGAGCGGCCCCCATGGCCGCTTTCCGGCTCCTCATTTAGAAAGCTTGGTGATTCTCTAAGGCGACAGGAAAAGCAAAAATTGCTCTGTTAATGCTTCCAATGCCCAATTTGGGAGTAAAGAATGGGTTTTATCGCCAAAAAGAAGACTTCACGTGCTGTTTCTGCCTGAGAGAAGTAGGCAGGGTCTAGGGGCCATCTGAGCCTCCTCCAGTCCTGGAGGATGAGAAAGGGAACCGCCCACTTCCTGTGTGGCCCCAGGACTCAGAGCGATGCTAAATGGAACCCGAATTTTAAGACCTAAGCCCTCCCAGATGCTTCCTGTGTGTCCGCAGCTGGGTGGTGGATCCAGTTTTAGATTTTTTATATCAAAAAATCCAGCAGATAAAAAATTAACCAGCATCTATTTTTAAAGAACTGCATGCATTCCTCTGCTATAAATAACACCTTAGTGGACTCTAAAAAAGGTAATTCAAAACAAGCCTTTTTCACTGGGTTTGCTGCTTGTTTATGTTATATTTCTCTGAGATAACGGAAACAGGCACAGCTTATCCCTTTCCTGACAGTTTCATTTTCAGGATCTGATAACATTACGCGTGCTTATGTGGAAAATATTGATCCCACTGCACTCTGCTCTTCCTAAATTTGTTTTCATTTTTTAAAAATTCATGACAACATTTGATTCCCAGAGGTTTTACAAACCATGTCCTTCAAGCAAATGCATGTAAATTTCACCTCTGTGACTCTGAGTTCATTTTTAAAGAACGGTTTTAGAAAATCTTCTTCTACTTCGCCACATTTCATCTTTAAAATGCTTAATTCTGTTCCTCTCACGATAATGGTAGTGTTTACGACGGGTGATTTTAAAACCTCTTAGGGTATGAAGTGTGTTGTAGAAATGCTAAATGCTAACAGATACACAAACAGTAAGATGGAAGTGGGAGAAACACACAGTCCCCCACTTTCCTCACAAGCCTGGGAATTTCCAACTTGAGAAAATCGGTCCGGCACCCAGGAAGTACCTGTGGTCGGAGCTGTGTGGCCACTATTTTTTTTATTTTTGAGACGGAGTCCTGCTGTTGTTGCCTAGGCTGGAGTGCAATGGCATGATCTCAGCTCACTGCAACCTCCACCTCCTGGGTTCAAGTAAATCTCCTGCCTCAGCCTCCTGAGTAGTTGGGATTACAGGGAAGTGCCACCACACCTGGCGAATTTTGTATCTTTAGTAGAGACGGGGTTTCTCCATGTTGGTCAGGCTGGTCTCAAACTCCTGACCTCAGGTGATCCACCCGCCTCGGCCTCCCAAAGTGCTGGGATTATAGGTGTGAGCCACCACGCCCAGTCGTGGCCACTCTTAAGGTGGGTGCAGCTTATGGTGGCGAATATGGAAAGATTACTATTGTCAGCTTTCACTGATTTCTTTAAAAAAATGCAAAGAAGAGAAAGGTCACTAAGCAAAAGACCGACGCTGGTTTGGAATGTACTAACCTAACACTGGCTAGAGTTTAAAAAGTGGGGGCTAGTAAAGCCCACTCGATATGCAGAAAGTAAGATTAGCAGCAGCGCTTCCCATCCGCGCTGTCTTAGAGAGCTGGAAGACGGGGTGTGGGAGGAGGCGCAGGGCAGGAAGCATCCGCGGGGCGGCCTTTGGGCAGTCACAGCGCGGCTGCAGAAGGCTCAGGTGGTGCTCATGGCCCATGAGGGGCTCTCCCCAGAAGAGACAGGAAGGGCCCACCATGGTTTCCCACAGCGACGTCCTCACGCACACTGAGGCACACATCTTATGTGGGTGCCGTTAGTATTTAGTACACTGCGTCTAAAATGCACGTGTGTGCAAATGCATGTCTCTAGCACACTCGTAGCAGGAAGTCTGCACAGCTCCTTTTAACTCTACGGGATCATTAAAGAAAGTAAAACCTTAGAGGCTGAGGGGTTTCTGCCCTGGGCCTGCATCCGAATTTCTTTGGAGCGCTTATGTCAAATCTGATGGAAACGTGGTACTAGCAACAGCCACTGCCCAAATAAACATGTTCAAAGCTCCTTTTCACCAAGGCTTCTGCTGTGAACCTCTCCCTTCTTGGGGCACCTGCCACCCCTTCCTCCTGCCTCTGCTGGGGCAGCACAGGCACCTGCAACCAGCTTACAGGGTTCAACAGACTGCAAGTGTGACACCCATAAGAAAGCGGCCACCATTGTGTTCCACTTGGAATTACTGTGTTCACATCCTTTTTCTTTTTTAGAGAGATCGTATAGGCAGCATGAATGGAAACGCAAAGACTCCATAGATTTTTACCAACTTTTCCAAGAAAAGCCCAAATCATGTTTGGTCCTCCACGCTGGTACAGCTCAGTGCCGGCCTGGCCTGGTCCTGGAGCTTTCCTTTGGCATCCAGAACGTCTCCCCGACATCCCAGAAACACAGCCAACCTTCTGCCATTCTGAGCCTCACAAGCTTGCTGGGCACCTGAGGTGAGTCCAAGCAAGGGCTAATCCCAGGCAAAGATCTGACGAGGCAAGAGCCGCCCCGGATGCGGACACGTTTGTCACCCACTGGCTGTTTCCTTGTTTCTTTGCAGCCGTGGACGGTGATGGATTCCTTAATGGCCATCCCACTGCTGTGGAGAGAGATGCCAGGGCTTGGGAGCCACCTGGTGTGGCTGTGCGAGCTGAGTGTCCTCGTCACTCAGAGGAAGGTAGGCCCGCGGTCCCTTAGGCCAAGAGATTGTTTGGGTCTGTCATAGAAACACACTGATTGGGGCCACCTGGCTGTCCCCACATTTCCAAAAGTAAACCTGTAACGCATCATGTCTCAAAGACAAGAAACCCTATGCACACCCCAGCACGATCACACGGTTGCAGCATTTTGGACCAGGAGGGCCTCCTGTGTGGTCCTCTGGTGGGAAGGCTGCTGGTCTCCCTAGGGCTGCCTTAACAAACCCCACAGCCTGAGCGGCTCAAACAACAGAAATGTACTCCGGATCGGTTCTGGGGGCTGACGGCTGAGGTCTGGGCGTCGGTTCCTCCTGAGGCCTCTCCAGCACGGTTCTGGGGACTGATGGCTGAGGTCTGGGCATCAGTTTTTCCTGAGGCCTCTCCAGCATGGTTCTGGGGGCTGACGGCTGAGGTCTGGGCGTCGGTTCCTCCTGAGGCCTCTCTGGCTGGTGGCCACTCCTCCTGTGTCCTCATGTGGCTTCATCTCCAGCGTCTTTTCTTTCAAGGACACCAGTCCTGCTGGAGCCGGGCCCATCCCATGACCTCATGTAACCTCAGTTGCCTCCTGGAAGATGCTTTCTCCAAATAGAGTCCCTTGTGAGGTCCTGGGTGTTATTCCCCAAATACAGTCACCTTATGAGGCCCTGGATGTTAGCACTTCACAGGTGAATTTCGGGAACACACTTCAGCCCATCACAGGGGAAGCTGCAGCGATGTGGGGTGTGGTTGGTGCTGGGGGTGGGCAGGAAGGGTTAGCAGGGGGATGAGGGACCAACAGCAGGAGGTGTTCTGGCCCTAACATTTCCTTTGCTTCTTGTAAACCTCACCTGAGCCCACTCAACACCAATGCCACATCAAGGAGAGAGGACAAGGGGAGAGTGACCGCAGGGTGTGACAGTGACGAAGGGGACCCGGACGCAGGGACTGGAGAGGGGAGCAGGGCCTCATAGGGCACCTCCCACAGGGAGCAGAGAGCAGAGAGCGGACAACAGCCGGTGATGAGATGTGGCCCTGAGGTGGAGGAAACGCAAAGTGCATCTGACGAAGGCATGAAGACACAGAAAGGGCTAGAAGGAAAAGTATCACAGTCAGTCTGGCCCCTATGCTGTGTGCATGTGCACATGTATGTGTGTGGGTGTGTGCATGTGCACATGTGTGTGTGTGGGGGTGTGCTGTGTGGGAGGGTGTGGGTGTGCGTTGCACATGTATGTGTGTGGGTGTGTGCATGTGCACATGTGTGTGTGGGGGTGTGCATGTGCACATGTGTGTGTGGGGTGTGCACGTGCACATGTGTGTGTGTGGGGGTGTGCTGTGTGGGAGGGTGTGGGTGTGCATTGCACATGTATGTGCGTGGGTGTGTGCATGTGCACATGTGTGAGTGTGGGGGGGGTGTGCTGTGTGGGAGGGTGTGGGTGTGCACTGCACATGTATGTGTGTGGGTGTGTGCATACACACTGCCTGATGGGTTCTGAGGAATGAACAGATCAATGAATCAGTGATGACACCAACCAAAACTTCTACTGATTGCATGATGAGAAAATATTGAATAATTGCCCATTCTTATTTTCATTTTCAGGAGAAAAGAAACAGGAGTGAGACACCAAAACACAGGGGTCTGTTTTCAGAGGAGGCCGCGGGGGCTCCCCGCCAGGTCTGTGCATTTCAACTTAGTTCTGTCCTTCTTCATAAACAGATGAATGTGCCCCATGTGCATGGTGGTGGCTCACACGGCAGAAACACCCTCAGGTGCTTTCTCACTATCAAAGAATGGCTTAGCATTTATTTCATATTTTTGTCTTCCACTGATTCTTATTTATTTTACAAATTGCACCTGAACAATAAAGGAAGTCATTCCAAAAGCAGCCGCCTGCCCCTCAACAGCAGGCAGCAGTGATCTGTCTCCACAGGGCTTTAAAACCTTCAGGGCTACTTTTTGATTTATCTTCACACAGCACTTGGCACATGGCAGGCATCTAACCAATGTTTAGAATTTAAGTGACACTCCTACAACAGTTTTATTTCTATATTCTCTTCCACGCACGTGTCTATCTTTCTCATGGTCTAGTCATTGTAAGGTTGTTTATAAAAAGTTTTACTAAGTACGTATGCCACTAAATGTGGTGAGTAAATGTTTACCGTTCAATTTTATCACATGTTGATATTCTCAGTCTTCTTCTGAAATGAGACATAGGCTTTCTCCTTTCACCTTCGTTTCCAAGATGCTCTTCCTGCCTCTAAGCTCCCTGCAATCCCTGCACTCACAGAGCTTCCTATGTGATCAGTTCCTCCAGGCATAGCAGGAATTCTTCTCATTCGTGCAAACCAACAAAGCCCCAGCAGGCCCCACCTGGTGCCCATGACCGCCCCCCCTCGGTGAACCTGCAAAGGTGCCCATGCACAAGGCGACACTTCAGACATTTCATCATCCCAGTCTCCAGCTCGGACTTGAAAATGCCCTCATCAATTACCAAATCTGCATTCCACCCAATTTAAATGCAAGCAGTTCTGAAGCACAATTATGCACAATACGTGCTATTTATTAACTGTCACCACTCAGCTAGGTTCTTTGCCAAGAATTTCCCAAAAGAAGTCTTCATTCTACATAGCAACTTGTTCTTATCCATGGGAAAGATAGTGTCTTATTTTAAATGCAAATGAAGCCAATTAAGCATGTGCAAGCAGAACCTGCAAATGAGAGAAATGTTGGTATATGTGATTTGTGAAATAACAGCATATTAAAAATACAATACATAAAATGTTTCCAACGATGAGGCCAGGATTCCTAATAATTGGGTAATCTTAATCAAAATTTTAGATGAGTAAAATTTTCCCATTTAACATAAAACCATGACATCAAGCTGAGTATAAGGACACATTTAAATTCTGGCCAAAAAGCAAAGCTTATCCCAGGAGTTCCAAATCTCCTTCCTGCCTGGGTGCAGCTCTTTCTGGGTATATAACACAGGATAAAGAGATCAATCTTTGAGCTTTATTGGAAACAGCAAAAGAGGTAACACCAACCTAGCATTTGAATTTCTGATTTGGATCTATGAGCATGGCTAATTACACATTCCATGTACACTTGAAACTTTTGGATTTCCAACCTCCTCATCACTGGTCTATGCCATGCCATTCCCAGAATTCCCCATGCCATCCTGCCCTGCCATGGGCACCAGCTAGACCCACTGAGTAGACACTGTCTCCCACCCAGCCTTCAAGACCAGGCTGGCCTCTACCTGCCCCAGACCCTCCACCCTCACTTCCAGCTATGCCCCTGCAGGACCCGGTAGAGCACTTCCTCTTGTCCCTGTCCTTGTTGAGGAGGCAGGGGCCTGTGTGAACCACCCTGCTTACCTGGGTATCCCCAGCAGCCCTCAGCAAGCTCAGCACAAGGCAAAGCCTCAACACGGGAGGACGGAGTTCATTTTCCTCCACTACCGTGAGATCCTGGGGGGCCAGGGGTCTCCAGGTCCATCTTTTCCTTTCTTTACTCACCCATCCACCAGCTCAGAGCCTACTTCAGGCCTCAGACATCGTAGGTGCCACAGAGACATCTAGAGAGTGAACCCACAGATACACAAATAGCTTGTGTTTAATGGTGTGTTAACAGCATTGGGTGGTTCCCAGTGGGGTACACACTACATCATTTCTACACTTGAAAAAGTAAGAATTCCAAGATTGATGGATTTGCTCAAAACCTCAGAAACACCACTGACCAGCTACTTCTACAAATGCCAATTCTGTTTTGTCCTGCCCACTATGCATTTAGGCGAACAAGCAATGAGGAAATCTTGAAACTATTGGAAACTATGGAAAAAAATCAAGTTTTAAGGAAAATACAGTAGCACCCCATTTATATAGCACCAGTTAAGTAAAAGTTATTACAGATATATATATTTTCAGGGTAACTTAAACTTACCTACATAACACTAGTATGAGAAGTTTATATACTTCAAAAGTCTATTTTTTTTAAAAAGTATTGCTTATTTTTCTGCTGCCTTACACACAGTAAACAAAAGCTAATTTATTCCTGATGACTAAGATTCCTCCTTTCAAATTTCAGTGAGGTCTTGGGCCCCCCACGGAGCACCTGAGATGCTAGGAAGACCAGTGCGGCTGCTCCCCCCACTCCAGATGGTCCCAGGCGGGCAGGGGAGGAAGAGCCCCATTTTAACAAGACCTTTCCACTTAGAATAACAATCGCCTCCACAGAGAAGGTTTTAGAAGTTACCAGTTTGTAAACACAGACGGAATCCCGAAATAGTCACCTTGCACCTTGCATACAGATCCCAGCAAACACCACAAAGGTGTGCAAATAACAGGAAGGTGTGCAAATGACAGGAAGGTGTGCAAATGACAGAGTGGTCTCTGCTAGGATCTCTGTGGTGATTTTACCCACACAAAACCCCACCTGGGTCTGTACGTCATTGCTAAAGACACTGAATGTGCCTATTTGATGCTGTGAGTTTTTCACATCAGCCCCTGCCTTCTCACAACACAGGAAGAAAGAAAAATTTACAAAAGAGCACGCCAGAGTCTATGTCTCCCGATGATTGTGAAAAGCTGGTAGAGGTTTCTTCTCTACCATCTTTGTTTCTGAAATCCCTTATGATTTTAACAAATACCAATGCCCTGAATCAAAGATGCACAAAAGATGCACAGGTGTTTGATTTCATTCCAGTTTGAAGCATCCATTCAACCAGAAGAGGGAGCACATGTTTAAAAGAAACCCCTACACCACCAGGCCATCGTCACAGATGATCACCATGTTTAGTGATGGAAAATTGTACGAATTAAGAACATATCATGATGCTTAGGTTCTTAAGGAGCTATAAGCAAAGAAGGATATAAAATTATATAACACTGAAAGTGAAAATGAAAGTAGGAAACTACACCTTATATTTCGTCTCCTCTGGTGTTTCGGGGAACTTGTCCTACAAACTAATAATCGGGGACAAGGGGTTTGAAAAAACTGTCATCGAATTTCTGTCTCACAGAGTAGTTTCCTCGGACCCACGGAGAAAATGAGAGCAGATATATGCGAGATGAGTCTTGTTTTTAAAAAGAGAAAAGAACAATCTTACTTAGAAAAATCCAGCTGGATTAGTTGGTCATAGAGAGTTATTTTATACAAAGGTGCTTTCCCCCCACAGTTCTTTCTTGGTCAAATCATGGTTTCTTTCTTTCTTTTTTTTTTGGTTGAAAAACTACAACAATAAGAGATCAAATGTTCCATAACTCACCAAAGATTTCAGAATCAACTTGGGTGAGAAGAGCTTCCTTTTCTGAACGTGGAGGAAGCCACTCCAATCCCAAGTTTGCAGGAGAGCCATTGGTCCTGAAATTGTTGGATAACTGCTCCTTCCCACCCCTTGGCTGAGAGAATCCCACACGTCGGGGGCAAGAACCACACATCTCCTTTGTGCACTGCTCTTAGTGTCTGACACGTGCCTTTCAGAAGCAGATGTTTAAAACAATCTGCTCAGTGAGTGCGTGAATAGGTAAAAGGACAGGGAAGGAAGGGGGAACTGCCAGGGGCTGACACACACATGACACGACGCTGGCTTTACCCACCATGTCACAGTGAGACTGGCTCCAGCAAGCTCACACCACTCAGACAGCAAATATTTCAAAGAAAAATTCCATAGTGCTTAGTAAGCCATAGAAGAACATTTTAAAGTAAGGAGTAACACATCTGTATGGAAGAATTACCAAAATTCACAAAACACAGAAAGAGGATTTTTAAAAAGTATGTCCAGGCCGGGCGCGGTGGCTCAAGCCTGTAATCCCAGCACTTGGGGAGGCCGAGACGGGCGGATCACGAGGTCAGGAGATCGAGACCATCCTGGCTAACACGGTGAAACCCCGTCTCTACTAAAAAATACAAAAAACTAGCCAGGCGACGTGGCAGATGCCTGTAGTCCCAGCTACTGGGGAGGCTGAGGCAGGAGAATGGCATAAACCCAGGAGGCGGAGCTTGGAGTGAGCTGAGATCCGGCCACTGCACTCCAGCCTGGGTGGCAGAGCGAGACTCCGTCTCAAAAAAAAAAAAAAAAAAAAAAGTATATCCAGAGATTGACTTGGAGTGGGTATGGAGGCACAGGCAGCAGCCCTGGAGTGCTGCCTCTGTTGGACCAGCTTTGGCTGTAATTACCAAAGCTTGAAACATGGTACATTTGTCTCTCATATAAAAATGTGAAAGCAGGCAGTTCAGGGCCAATATGGGGACTCATCCATGAAGCCCTCCTTTCTTCTCTCTTGAAATTCCCAGGTCACCTCTTGGACCATGGTGTAGTGTCAGCTCCAGCCATCACATCTGCATTTCAAGAGCAGGGATGAGAAAGGGAAATGAGGGAGCAAAGGCACATATCTAACCTTCTAGCTGAGATCCACTGGCCACACCTAGATGAAAGGGAGCTGGCAAATGCAGATTTTACTTCAAGTAGGGGTGACTGTGACCCAAATCAAACCCTCAGTTCTATTTCTCCAGAAGGAGAGGAGAATGGACATTAGGCTCAGCCACATCTCCATGGAGAGTGGAGGTGAAGTCAGACAGAAGTAGAGATTTAGGAAAGTCCATGTGCCCATCCTTCCACCCACAGATGGGATGCCAAACACTTCCATGTTTGTCTTCTCATATATGACTCATAAGGCCAGTGAACACCTGTAAGAATCTGAAAGGAAAATCAACCATAAAGGAGAAAAGTTAATTACCCCCTCAAGCTTAGGAGGGCTTCCATAAGCGGAAGAGAAGGCTCCTTGAGGGAGATACTGGGTTCCTTGAATTCCACTTCAGAATCATGGCCCTGTGCCTTCCCCTTCCTTCTTAGCCAGGCAGCTCCCTGTGCAGGTTTGGAAAGTTTCCAAGAGACTGTTCATTAGGCAAGGCTGTTGCAACTGCTGAATATTCTCCATCCAACCATACACTTATGTATCCATCCATCATCCACCTACACATCCCTCCATTCATCCATCCATTTATCCATCCATCCCTCCAGCCTGCCTGCCTTCCTTCCTTCCATCCACCCATCCACCCACCCATCTATCCATCCATATATCTATCCATATCTATCCATCCTCCAATTCATCTGTTCATCCATCTATCCCTCTATCTATTGACCTACCATCTATCCAAACATACATTCATCTACCAATTCACTTGTTCATCTATCCATTCATTCACCCATCTATCCATCCATCAAACGTCTATCCATCCATCATCCATCATCTATCCATTTATCCATCCATCTCTCCATCCATTCACCCACCCACCCATTCATCCATCCATCCGCCCACCCACTCTACCCACCCATCCATCCACCCACCAATTTACCTGTTCATCCATCTATCCCTCTATCCATCCATCCAATCACCCATCCATTCATCCATCCACGAACTCACCTATTCATCCATCCATCTACCCCATCCATCATTTGTCTATGCATCCAGCCAGCCAGCCACCAATTTATTCACCTCTTCATCCATCCATCCACCCATCCATTCACTCATCTATCCATCCAGCAACAAGCACCTATCCACCCATTCATCCCTCACCCATCATTCAGCATCCATCTACCTACGTACCCATCTATCTATCACTTTACCTGTTCATCCATCCATCTACCCATTCATCAAACAACTCACCTGCTCATCCATTCATCCATCCTTCCATCCATGCATCTATCCGTTTACCCATCTATCCATCCATCTACCCATCCATCCAGGAAGCCAGCCATCTTTTCACCCATTCATCAGTTCATTCCTCCCTCCACCCATCCATCATCCATCCACCCTCGTATCCATATCCACCATCCATCATTCATCAACCATCCATCTATTTACCCATCCATTTCTCCCTCTGTCCCTCCATTCATCCACCCACCCAGCCAGCCAGCCAGCCATCTCTTCACCCATTCATCTACTCACCCATCCAAATATCCCTCCACCCATTCATCCACCCATCCATATACCCACACATCCATCCACCACACATCCATCCATCTACCCACCCATTCACCTGTCCATTCATCCATCCATCCCCTACCTCTCTCCATCTGTCTTTCCTCTTCTTCCAAAAAAGATTTAAGAGTGTTGTTTTTCATGCAGTATTTTAATGCAAAAGCTTACTTTCATTTCTTAATTTTAAGAGAATAAGAACTTCTCCAGAATCTCTTTTTTCCCCTTTTTCCTCTCTCATTTGTTTCTCTTTTTTCTTCCCTTGTATCTTGCAAATCCCTCAGATAAAAGTGGGTTGCTGAAATGAGAGGCTCGGACAGAGCAGAGGAAAACAATTCAGCTCCAGACACCCAGGGGGTCTGGGCAGTCAGCTGGCCTTTCTTCATGAGCACTGCAGAGTGCTGATCGGTGCCTCATTTCTACTCCACATTGAATCTTTAAATCTAGTGATTTGGTTGCTGATCTTTGAACTTCTCTAAGCCATTATACCTTTAGTTCCCTCTTCCCCATATGTTCTCTGATTGTTCATTTTGTTTATAGCCCAAAATGAACAAACCCCGTCTACCGATTAAAAACTCTGAGGTCCTTTTAGTGAATTTGTGACAAATAGAGGAGAGATGGGGAGAGAGAGGGAAAAAGTGAGAGGAGGGCTGGTGAGAGAGAGAGGGAGGGTGAGAGGGAGGTAGAGGGAGGGGTGGAAGAGAGAAAGGTCCTCACCACCCCCCACCCCTCGCCCCTGTATGTGCATCTGGAATCCACTTTCGGGGAAAAGCAGCACCCTTTCTCTTTACTCACCAGCAGTTCATATTGTTAATTTATAACTAAAGAGAACTGATTTTTGCCAGTAGCAGAGAACATATGAGGTCTTTCTTCCTATTTTCTGCAATTAAGCAACCAGCTATTATTAGGAGTTCAAAACAAATAACAAACATGTCTGTCTATTACAACTGTCTGATGGTCCCAGGTCCAGCACTAAGGGAAACACATCCATTCACTACAGCCTAGTAATTAAGACAAAAACAGACACGGAAGCCGGGATCAAGAAGGAGGGGGAATGAAAGGATCAGCTTCTGCTAAGAAAGCCTCAGTCACATCCCTGGGGAGGAGGTTTGACTTCTTTCCTCACATGTGGCAGGGACAGCCATGGGGCCCCAGTGTGTTGCCTGCGTGGCCTTTTCAGATTCTGGGGGCCTCAGTGGAAAACACGTACAGTGCGTGGACTGACACCTGCTGTTTTTCCTCATTCAGGGAATAAGAGCCACTCCCAAGAACTCTTCATTCAGACTCGTAATCAGCAAATCCACACAGAGGCCTCTCAGAGAAAAGAAAACGATGCTTCCGATTTCAGGAGCCCCCTGATGATTCCAAGTCTCTTCATACAAGGGGAGGTGGGGAGGACGGGCAGGGGCTCCAGAGGTCTGGATGACTTTCCCCATGGACACAGGCAGAGCGTCACACTTCACAAGCCACAGATGCCTTGTGTGGCCTGTGTGTGCTTAGACCCTATCCTGTGCCACGCCGGGCCCACAGCACAGACGAGCCTGGCTGAAGGGGGAAGGGGGTGGGCTGTGACTGTGAGAAGGTCACCAGAGAAGGGCCGAGTCGAGAAGGGGCCACTCAGTGGCCACCCTGTCCGAGGCGCGGAGCTCAGCACGGCTGACTTCCTCTCTGAAGGTCATTAGAGACGGATCCCAATAAACACACACACACCCATCAGATTAGCAGACACAACGGTCTCCATGGCAACAATTGGACAAGCAAGTCGCCTGCAATTGGCATTAATTTAAAATATTTTTCCCCGAGTCTCCCTGGAGTCGGTTCCATGAAACACAAGTGCTTGCCAGCTCTCTAATCTGCGGCGTCCTTTGAAATTCCATCCAGCGTGTGCTGAAGCTGAGCCAATTAACGTGGAGAGAATTGGGTGGATCGCAGAGAGCTGGCAAGACCGTGTTTACCAATTAGGTTTTTTTTATGATGCAAATGTTGCACACCATGCGGCAGGAATAAAAGCTGGCTACACTGAATATGAAACTGTTAATTGCATTTTCAGAGACACAGCTACAAGGTGAAACTAATCATACACACGATAACCGGGCTTCACCACCTACAGTGCTTTGCTGCTGCACTCTCACTAAATCTGTATTGAAACAGCCCCGTACATCCTTGCAGGAAAGGAAAACATCGCGTTTGGTAGAACCTTTCAATTTTAAAGAGAAAAAAAGTGTGCCTATGTGGGAAGCGATATAAAGGATAATTTTCATTTAAATCAGATTAATGACGTTAACAAACACCATGGCAAAGGGCCCAGCGGTGCTTCTTGAAATGCGTTTTTTTGCTTTAAAACGATAGCAAAGGTGCATCTGCAAATGAACGCCAGCACATGCTGACAAGAGTGGCTCAAAATGAAGGAGCTTGTTTCAGAAGAAAGGGCCATGGTAATTATAGAGCTTGGCTTTGCCAGCTAGGAACATCAAAGAGGCCCCGCTGGAATCTCTAGAGGGAGGCTTCCCAGGGAGTCCAGTGCTCCTGAGGGTCCCAGTGCCCAGCCCCTCCCTGGGGAGGGGAGGATGAGGCCCAGGAGCAGGGAGAAGGGTCTGGGCTCCAGGCTCCACCCCGGTGCTTGGGGGCAGAGAGGGGTGCCCAGGAGCTCCTGTGTGCAGGGAGTCCAGGCCTGAGCTGGCAGAGACAGTTCTGAAATGGGGTGTGGCCACATTAAGGGGCAAGGTCAGCTTTTAAAATGCCCCATGAGAATTTATGTATTTTTTCTCATTTCTGTATTAACCACACAGTTTCGGCATTGACATTGACTAACTCAGCAGCCGAGAACGGGGCTGGAACAGGAGGGAATGTCTGACTCCCCAGCAGCAGCCCATGTGGAGACCCTTATCAGAGGAGTCCGGGGTGCCACAAAGAAGGAGCACCCAGCCAGGGCTGGGCAGCCAACAGGGACAGAAGGACACAGGACTCCGCCCAGCTCCACAACTCACACCTCAGGATTTCACACACTCAAGGAGCTTCCGAGACAGAAGCCACCTGAGGCTGTGCCCATCGGGGTCCCCTTTTTACTTTGCGTTGCAGTTGGCCCCGGGAGTTCCATGATGGCAGCCTCTGTTCAGAGACAGGGTCCGAAAAGCCCGTCGTTGTGGGGTGGGGCCTGGATGTGCACTCCCCAGTGTCGTGAAGCTGCTCTCGGATTCCACGTACAGCCCTCGTCAGCCCAGCACACCTGCGCCTCAGTTTCTGGGGCCAACCGAGTAGTGGGTTTGAAAGTTCCCGGAGATTCTGAGCTATCAAGGGCCAAGACGGGGAACGTGTCGCAGACTTCTAAATGGCTGGTGAAGAGAATTTAAAAGGACCAGGCTGATTCCTCTTCAAGAAACGTGTGGAGCTGGCGCCAGGCCACATGTGCTGCCGAAGTGGTGAGTAACTGGAACAGTTTGTGTGCCTGTTCACAGGCTCCGCTGGACACACAAATGAGTACAACAGGTCTGCAGAAGGAAAAGGCTCTTGCCTGTATATGATGTCTCTAACACACGGCAAAGGTGGCCAGAGAAGACTGAGGCGTGGTGTGTGTGCTCTGATGGAATTTATAACTGGAAGTATATAAATCCCTGTGTGTGACGTAGAAAACCATCAGGCTGGATCTGCCTGGAAATGCTACCTTCTGGGAGCTTAACATTTTTAGCCTATACTAGTGATGTGCCCTGAACTTTGACATTTATTTCAGAAAATGAGGCCTCTACAAGGAAAATCATCTCAGCTTGAAATGGATCTCTCATCCCACAGAGGCTGCCTCGGTGTCCTGTGACCATATGTGGTAGATAGAGATGGTTCCTAATCAAACATTCAATTTGTTTCTCTTTAAGAATATAAGAAAGTAGGCTGGGTGTGGTAGTTCACACCTGTAATCCCAGCACTTTGGGAGGCTGAGATGGGTGGATCACCTGAGGTCAGGAGTTCAAGACCAGCCTGGCCAACATGGTAAAACCCTGTCTTGACTAAAAATACAAAAATTAGCCGGGCGTGGTAGCAGGCGCCTGTAATCCCAGCTACTTGGGAGGCTGAGGCGGGAGAATTGTTTGAACCCAGGGGGCAGAGGTTGCAGTGAGCCGAGATCAGGCCACTGCACTCCAGCCTGGTGGACAAGAGCGAGACTTCGTCTCAAAAAAAAAGGAATATAAGAAAGTATAAACAGAGTGAAATTAATTCATTAACATTAGGAAGTAGAAATACACTCTGATGTGACCCACACTAGCATGAGACACTGTGTAACCGAACTGGGTCTGGATGCCCCGGAAGGGCTTGCAGCCGGACCACCAAAGGGTCTGTTATAGGCCCATCCTCCCCACCATGGGCTCCCAGCACCGGCAAAATGCCACTCAGGGGCCTCCCGATCCCGATCCCGATCCCGGGGCTGTTTCTGTAAGAGTGCGTTTTGTCACCAAATGATATTTTGTTTCAAGCATTATTTCTAATGAGCAAATATATGCTAAATTAATTGGAATGTAATTAAATAGCACATGGATAGGACATGCGATAGAAGGAAGAGGCGGAGGCTGTGCTGTTTCTGACGCCGCCTCTCTTGAAGGGTGGCTCCAAGGACGTGAGCTGGAGGGACCATGTCAGACGGTGCGGCGGAGGGCAGGGATGGGGCCACACATAATGCCCACAAGGCCTCGTGATTAACTGGTTTTATTCGTGCAATTTTTTCTTTTCCTTCCTTAGTATCTTTCTTCTTAAAAAGTTCAAAGAATGAAAGAAGGCACTTAAATTATTTTAAATCAGCAGGATTTTTTGAGATCCCATCATAGATAAGACCCATATTGAGCAAACCAGGCTGGAGAGTTAGTGTTCGGTGGAAGATGGCGAGCGGGCTGTGTCCCCCCGCAAGTCCCACCCCGTCTCAGGGACCCCACAGCTGCAGGCCTGGCTGTGCCTGGCAATGCCGGGGGAGCTGCGCAGCATGAAACGGACCCTGTGCTCAGTCTTGAGGCCACAGCTTGGCCTTGGTGTGGCTGGGGCCGCAAAAACACAGGACGGCAGCCCCCAGCATCTCACAGACACAGGACGGCGGCCCCCGGCATCTCACAGACACAGGACGGCGGCCCCCGGCATCTCCAGGACAGTTTCCCACTGTTTCACCAGTCCCTCAGCTTTTCCAGACGTCCCTGGATCCCAGACCCTGCTCCTCAGGTCCAGCCACTGGCCAGGGTTCTGCTCCAAACCACACCGGCCATCCAGGATCCAGATTCTGTGCCCAGCCCCATGGCTTCTGCACGGCAGCTCATCCTCTTGGTGAAGCCCGAGCTGGGCCCCGTGTGCTTGTTGAGTGTGGTTTGAACTGAGGAGCATCTGTACCGGGGCCAGGGCCCAGGTGGGGTGACCCCAGCCCCAGCCCTGCCTGTTATTGCTGCAACTGCCATTATCACTGTGGCTCTGTGAGTTACANCACAGGACGGCGGCCCCGGCATCTCACAGACACAGGACGGCGGCCCCGGCATCTCCAGGACAGTTTCCCACTGTTTCACCAGTCCCTCAGCTTTTCCAGACGTCCCTGGATCCCAGACCCTGCTCCTCAGGTCCAGCCACTGGCCAGGGTTCTGCTCCAAACCACACCGGCCATCCAGGATCCAGATTCTGTGCCCAGCCCCATGGCTTCTGCACGGCAGCTCATCCTCTTGGTGAAGCCCGAGCTGGGCCCCGTGTGCTTGTTGAGTGTGGTTTGAACTGAGGAGCATCTGTACCGGGGCCAGGGCCCAGGTGGGGTGACCCCAGCCCCAGCCCTGCCTGTTATTGCTGCAACTGCCATTATCACTGTGGCTCTGTGAGTTACACCCCTGCTTCTCAGCTACTGCAACTCACCTGCTTCGGCCAACACTACACATACATGAGCTGCGGGGAGCATGGCCTTGCCCAGCCATCCGGGTGGAGATGCAGAAAGACTTCTCACAGTGGGGGGCTTTGCCTGAACTGAGCTCTCAGAGATTAGGGGGTGGGGATGTCCCAGGAACAGGTGATGCCTGTACAGAGGCCACCTGCAGCTCTGGGTTGCGGGGAATGTGAGGGACAAGAGGAGAGGGAGGGGCGAGGGCACACAGGCGGGCTTTGGCCTGCGTCCTACATCCCAAGGTCATTGCGGGGTTTGACAGTGGGTACGCAGAGAAGAGTCCAGCCTGGGGCCATGGTGCAGCCGTCGGGGCAGAGGCTGTGAGGGCTGGGGCCGTCAGGGGCTGGGGCCATCAGGGGCTGGGGCCATCAGGGCAGAGGCCGTCAGGGCAGGGGCCGTCAGGGCTGGGGCCATCAGGGCCTGGGGCCGTCAGGGCAGGGGCCGTCAGGGCCTGGGGCCGTCAGGGGCTGGGGCCGTCAGGGGCTGGGGCCGTCAGGGCAGAGGCCGTCAGGGCAGGGGTCGTCAGGGCTGGGGCCGTCAGGGCAGGGGCCGTCAGGGCTGGGGCCGTCAGGGGCAGGGGCCGTCAGGGCAGGGGCCGTCAGGGCTGGGGCCGTCAGGGCAGGGGCCGTCAGGGGCTGGGGCCGTCAGGGCAGAGGCTGTCAGGGCTGGGGCCGTCAGGGCAGAGGCTGTCGGGGCTGGGGCCGTCAGGGGCTGAGGCAGTCAGGACAGAGGCTGTCAGGGGCAGAGGCTGTCAGGATAGAGGCCGTCAGGGGCTGGGGCTGACTTGCCCACCATGTTGGGAGTAAAATCAGTGCCACGTGCTCATCCTCTGACGTGGCTGTTGCAGCCCCCAAGCCCACTAGCCAACACCTGGTGATTATGGCAGAAATTGATACGGAAAGGGAAAAGGTAAGAAAGACAAAAATAGGGACCCTGGGTCAAGTCGAAGGGAGAGCACAGGAGTTGTGTTTTGCTGAATAAAAAGGGAAGAAGCCTGAGCTATTGGGGTCACTGCAATAACCTTCTTCTTCCAAGGCCCTGGTCCTGCCACAAGCGTGGATGCCGTCCTCACTCAGGCTCCCCCCACCGCTGGAGCCCTCTCTATAGAGGAGGCTATTCCTAGACGGACGTCGGATCAGATGGTTTTTTCTTACAGTAATTAAATTCCCTCTACCACCCTAAAAATAATTCTCTCTCTTTGGGATTTCTAGACTTAAAATTCTTAAAGGCATTTACTGCACCTCCTTAGTTGCTGCTTTACCAAGACAAACATACTTAGTTCCTTTCCACTTTTCTCACAAACAAATCCTTCAGTCTCTTAATCATTTATGTTGCTTTTCTCTGAATTTCCTCCAATTTGTTGACATCCTCTGGTTTCTAAGGTTTTAATGCCTATATTTGCTTTGTTAGAACACAGCAGGTATTAGGAAAGACTTGGATGCTATTCAAGCCACAGTAATTATAATGGAAAACAAGTTCAAACGCCTTGAATGAAAGCAGCAGGTAAGAGGGAGGAAACAAGGAAGATAATGACCAATGCATATAACGCTTTTCTAATTCAGGACAAGACCATGAGAAACCTCATCAGTGATGCCAGCAAAAACCAAATACCTAAATAGATACATAAATGTGTGTATACACCCACACCCACACACACACAGAGGATATCATTTTAAAAAGAAGGGAACATATCGGTAACTAGCACAGAATATAAATTTCCCCCACAGGGATGGGTGCAGAGGGACAGCTCTGTGAGGACAGAGCCAGAAGGCGCTGCCCGCCAGCCAAGGAGAGAGGCCTCTGGAGGAGCCAGCCCTGCCCACATCCTGATCTCTGATGCCCAGCTCCATAGTGGGGAGATGAACTTCTGTTGTTGAAGCTGCCCAGGCTGTAGCGTTTTAGAAAAGACCACTATATCGGCCAACCCTAGTTTCAATAAAACTTTATTTACTAAAACAGGTGGGGCTGTCCATGGGTTGGGATCCACCTGCCTCTGTCCTAGCAAGTCTTAAAGTCAAGAATGAGGTGATCTCACAAGGTCCCTGTGGAGAGGCAGAGAAAGGGCTGCTGCTACTGCCCTGGCTGAACCTGGAAGCCTCACCCACCCACCACGAGGCGAGGCCCCACACTCCAGCTGGCCTCCTCCCTGAAGGGCCAGACAGGTGACAGTGTCCCCAGAAGCTTTGGTCTTGGGCTTGCCCTGGCAGGAAAGGTTTTCCCAGCCAAGTGCATCCTCTACTTGTCAGCAACTTCCACAAACGTGGTGCGAGGAGACATTCAGGGATGAATTTAAATTGTGGAACTAAAGAGGCCTCACCCGAGTGCTTTCATTTTACCCAGTGCTGACACTATGGCGTGATGACTCCACTTCCTACATGGTTCTGAGTGTTTTCTGTCCTTCCTGATGGCCTCCACCACGAGACTTCGGGTCATCCTTTAACGAGGGCCCAAGGAAGCACCCCCACTCTTCAGTTCCATGATTTCCCACGGTGATTACTGAGTGAAGACCAGTGTAGCCTGTGATGTGTTCACAGCCAAGGCCCCAGCACCTGGGCACTCTGTCTGGGGCAGCCTCTGGCTTTTCACAATGCAGCAAAGCATCAGGCTGCCCATGCCAGAAGCCTTTGCCCCACGGAGGCTTTGGCTGTGAGTCTGGAATGTGCTCTAAGCACCTCGGAGCAGGGCACTGTTGGGTTACTTGAAAAATAGGAAGAAAAATAAGACAATATCCCTGGACCCTAGAAACCTCATCGATCAAGAGTAGTGTTTCCCTCCAAGGTTGCCCAGTTTCACCTTGTTCTGTGGGGGATGGAAGAGCAGGGTGGCCCCGGTGAGCCTGAACCTTGTGCACTCCCGTTTGGTCCTCAATGGGAAATGGGGAAGGGCTTTGTTTTCAGTGTGCATTTATCCCTGATAAACAAAAATCCCAGCATAAAGCAGAACGGTGGCTGCTTTCTTGTGACTCATTATTGATTAACAAGTTTTAAACTCATTCATCTTGGAAAACTCTCAACAATTTGGCATAGAAAACCACTTTAATGAATTCACATAAGCCCATGTCGACAAGGAGTAGCCAGAAGCCAATCCTGGTTTATTTCTCGACATCTTGCTAAAGGAGGAGCTCACCAGGTAAGCACCGCAAGACCTGTGTCCCAGGAAACACCGACAGGCAGCTGTCTCGGTCCCCAGGCTCTGCTCTGCTCTCTCAGACCCCAGGCGAGGATCTCCTCTCTCAGACCCCAGGTGAGGCTCTGCTCGGCTCTGCTCGGCTCTGCTCTGCCCTCTCGGGCCCCAGGCAAGGCTCTGCTCTGCTCTCATGGCTGCACTCCGTGGCTGGTGCTCCTCCCAACATCTGAGGACATCTTGGCCTCTACTGTGGCTGTGTGTATTTTTCTTTGTGGTAATTAACACACTTAAAAAAATTTCTCTAATCTATAAGTTGAAATAACTCAAGTAGAATTTTTCAAACGCACACATTCTGCAGCACTGGCCCATCCACTGCAAAGGAGAAGAGCCGAGGAGCAAGTTCCTTGTTGTGCTCCCTCCTCGTGGTGTCTGTCCCGGTCCCGCACTGCCTGGACTACAGTATTTCCTGAAGCTAAGGAAGACAGTTGCGTAGAGACTCTGAGCCTGCATTCAGCAGACACACACATTCTTAAGAACCTATCTTGAAATAAGTAAACAAATTTTCATGCCCAGTTTGTCACCTCCTCCTTACCCTCTCCCCTTGTCAAGCCATTCAGTTGCGTCGGTCCCTCCTGAGTCGTGCACACACATGCAGGCAAACACACAGGGCCTGGCACACACGTGCAGGCACACACGCAGGCACACACGTGCAGGCACACACGCAGGCACACACACACAGGCACACACACGTAGGGTGGTGTGAACGTGCCCAGTGCAGCCAGCAGAGCTCCGGGGTGGTGGGGTTCCAGGTCTTCACTGCCATTCAGCACTTGCACATCAGAAACCCAGGCATCCGGATGGCCTGCGCTGACTTAATCGACTGGTCAGTCTGGGCAAACCTGCAGTCGGTTCCTTCCAAGAAGCAAATAAATCAAAACAACATGGGTTCCCTGAACTGTCCACTCGGCTGAAATCACCGCCCCACAGCCCTCTGCAACTTCGAGATCTCTAGTGAAACGCGGGCATTTAGGTTTGTAAGAGCCAAAAAATGCCAAAATGATTGCCAAGAAATGCACTGGGCATTCCCTGGGCACACAGGGCACCTGTGCAGCTGCGATTCTAGGGCTGCTCGCTGCCCACGTCCTCCACAAAGTCACAGGCATTTTAAGCCAGGAGCGCATCCTAGGCCCTCCAAGGAGACGACCACCAGGATGTGGCTCCTGACCCCACGGGGCTGACCTGTGGGGCAGAAACTAAGAAGCCTTGTGACAAACAGGGAATGGAAGAGAAAACTGCCTTAGGAGCAGGGAGGGGCCAAGGCCAGCTTGGCCATGGCAGGAGCTGACGAAGGCCTTCCAGGGAGGATAAAGCATGAGCAACTTCAGCTGTGCTCTCAACATTGACTCCGATTCCTTTCCACTGCCTGTTTCTGCGACTGCACTTAGAAAAATGTCAAACACACAAGAAGTTTTCAAGAAGCGACAAAATTTACCTAAAAAAGAAAAAGGAAAACAGAAACAAAAACAAAGAGAGTGAGTGGGGTTTGGGGTCTACAGAGTCCTTGTCTGCTTGATTGTGGGTGGTGGGTGGTTTGTGACTGTCAGAATGAGCTTTTCTTCTTAGATGGGTAAGCAGGCAGCTGGGCTTTGCAGTGACAGGTGTCCCGAGGAAAGCAGGCAAATGTGCGCTGGACAAAGACACGTGCAGCCCTGTTCTGTGAAGGACTTGACCTTTGAGTCTGAAAAACACCCTGTACTTTAGGAGCGCAGAAGAGAAAGGCATCATTTCAGAGAGTGGGAGAGCCGCGCCTCCTCGTCAGTGTGATGGTTGGTAACCAGATTGGCAGGTAAAGCCACAATGCGGTTGATGTACCCTCACCTACTCTATTATTAAACACCCAAAATACATTGTTAGTATTTTAGAAAGCAGACAAAGGCCCCCATGGTATGATACACCTGGATGGGTGTCTGTTCTCGGCCATACTGAGAGATACCGACATCCCCAGGTCTCCCCCGGCACCCCCAGCACGACCGCCTTCCCCAGAAAACAATGTCAGATTTTAGATGCTGAATTGTGCGGCCAACTTGGTTTACTTCTTTAATAGCCCTGTGGGAATACGACTGCTTACACGTGACAAGGCCTCACTCCACACAGAACAAACACAAGTATCAAATAACCTCACTTAAGCTAAAGAAACACACACATATGTGGCGGCCTTGGAGGATGATGGCTGGTGTATCTGTAGTTCCCTGCTCAGCTTATCAGTTGGATATCGGCAAGTAAGATGTAGAAGCAGAAACATAAAATATCGAACAAAAACTAAAACACTTATAAAAAGGATTCGCTGTGTGGTGTGAAGGCTTTGTGCAGTAATTGACACAAGATCAGAAAGCAAACCCTTAGAAAAGCGGCGCCCACGCTCCCAGCGCCAGGCCAGGGATTAATGAGCCCAGCAGACAATTCCAATCCGGAGTGGGATTTGCTCTTCCATTTATGTTCTATTGTCTGGGTCTTATTTTTGCTTTCAATTCCTTTTGTAATGGAGGGAGCAGTTGTTATTGACAATTAATAGGGGCTTCAAAGGCAGTCGTGTTTGGAAGGGGCAGCGGCTTCCCTAAGACCCCTCAGCTGCTGCTCAGGTGCAGCTGCTCTGTATGCCAAGCACGGCCCACGCTGGGCCCCATCGAGGCAGCGCAGATATCGATTTAGATGGAAACCAGGGTCGGCGCAGAGGGTGGAAGGAGCTCAGTGATCTTCGCGTGCTAATGTATTATTTAGACTTTGTGGTTTCATCCGGAGTAAGTGCCTATTTAGGAAAAATTACAGAATCAGTATCTCTGCTACTGATATATTTTCCCTAACAGTAATTCACAGGTAAAATACCAGGGATGATGGAACGTATTTGTGCAAAAATTCAGGAGGAGATGGTGTGATCTGGTGGGCTGGGCTTGTCGGAGGGGACCATAGTAACACAAAGCAAACATCCACCTGGGAAGGTCCACGGGCCGGGGACGGGCACCGAGGCTGCCCTCAGAGGCCAGCAGGACAGCATGGCGTGGATTTTGGTGAAGCTGAGTGATGCATGGTATAGGCGCCCTCATTGATCGAAATTATTCTTTTTACTCAAATATTTACAATGTAAGATAATTTCTTGTGTTCGTAGTTCTTACATAATCATACACTAAAACAAATTTTACCAATTAAAGACAAAACCGAGACCCTCTTCCACATGAGCCGGTGCAGGAGGAAGCTGCAGTGGGCCTGGCTGCGGGGAGCAACCTGGCCACTGTTCCAAAGCTGCCCGCTGAGCCCCGCAGAGGTGCCCTCACCCTGCGAAGCACTTCGGCTCAGACATGCAGGACACCAGGAAGAAGGCAGAGCACCCTCTGTGTATCCCATGAGGGGTCAGGTGCAAGGAGGCTCCATCAAGAGGCCTGACCACACGGCCCTGTCCTCTGCGGGGCTGCGTGAACACAGGACACACAGCAGTGACGGTCCGGCCGCCACTCGGCTCTGGGCACCATGTCAGTGGGCACTGCCCTGGGTATGCTGGTGACAAACAGTTCAAACAACTCTGCCGTCATGACACTCAACGCTTTTGGCCGAGGAACTGCCACTCACCGGCACCGCACACCTGCTCCTCCCGTGCTGCACCTCTGTCATCTCTGCCCACCAGGTAGGTCTGGGGTCCTAGAACCAACAGGGCTCACACACCCCAGCCCCAGGCAGAGCCGGCCCCTGTGGAAAGTGCCCAGCCACAGCCAGATCTTTACCCACACGCCTAGGCCAGGCCCTGGTCATCCTTCCACAGACACAGGAAAGGGAAATGTGAGTGACAGGAAGTCAAATGGAACTGAAAGCCACCTCATCTCCTGGCTTCCACTCAGAAACGGTGGAGGAAACGCTCTTAAATGAAATCATGTGATCCTGTTTAAATCCATGGAAAATTAAAAGGCAGGGCACTGGCTGACCCTTGATGCCGGGAGGGGCAGATGTGGATTCAGGTGGCTCTTGGCCCCCATGGGCTGGCATTGGACTTTCTTGGGAGCAGCCTGAGAGGGCTCATTCTTGGCCAAATCCTGAGTTTCGGAGGGGAAGAGATCGGACCAAAAACCTTAGTGAGAACCTCGGGACCACGGGCGGCGGGAACACGTGGGTGCCCTCCACCATCCCCTATCCTGACGCGAAGCTCCCTTTGCGTCTCCATTGTGTTTTTACTCCCATATTTTCACAGTTGTGATTCATCCTCAATGCTTCTGACACCCACAAGCCACCCAGCCTCACTTTCTAAACATATGATTGAGAGTTTGGGACAGAGATCTCCCCAGCAAAGCAGAGCCCTGGCACCCTGTGCAACATACTGTGAGTGTTCACAGCCGAGACAGGAAGACGATCGTGACATCCTTTTCAAAGAGGAAACGGGCCCCACCCCAACACAGCCACCGACGGAGAATCGCAAGAGGCAGCTCCCCCAAAACTGGGAGGAGGTCAGACCTGGGATCCCCCATACCTTCACTGTCTTGAGTCAGAAACGAGAGATTTGCAAACAGCATCGGAAGCCTTCACTTCCTTCTGCAGCCTTAAAGTTTGAACTTTCCTTATATTTTAGAAATGAAAAGTCCACCAAGAAAGCCAGCATGGTGAGTTTTAGGCAGAGGCCCTCTTGTGAATAATTCGTCTATGATCCGAGACGGCCAGACGAGGATCACGGCCCAAGCTTTTCCTCCCCAGCGTCACGTCCACCCTGCTGTCTCCTCTCCAGCTCAGACCAAGATTCTCTGGACATTTTCATGGCTGAAAACCCGACCAGAAAGCTGGCCCTGACGGGACCCTCTCCTCAAGTCCTGAGGACCCAGCTGCAGCCGGCCGGAACATGAACCACAGCTCGCAGAAGCAGCAGGCACGGAGGCAGCGGAGGCAGAGGCGGGAGAGAAAGAGCAGGAGCTTGAAACCTTCAAAGGGGGCTTGAAGAACAAGGCCATGAGAAGCAGTGCCCAGGCCCCACCGGTTTCCTCCTTTCCCTCCTGAATCTGGGCCGGAGCCATTTCAGATGAGAGAGAAAGGAACAAAACGACCCACAGGAGAAGCAGCCAGAGCCTGCAAGGCCCAGCCAGAGACAGCAGAGGAGAGAACCACAAACCAGGAACAAGGAGGGGAGAGGCGGACTTCAGTAACCAACCGATGCACCTGGAAGAGGCAGGCGGCCTTCACTAACCGACGCCACCTAGAGAAAGTGAAGCTCTAACTGTTAGAAGGAAAACACTGTTTGAACAGTAGTGGCCTTAGGAAGAAGGCCCTAATTTTTCAGAACACTGACCAGGGCCATTCTTTACCCAGAGCTGCTGTGTCCTGCACAAGCCAACACTGGCTGGAGCCCAGGAGGGCGGGGCAGCTGCAGACCCTCGGGAGCCTGTGCTGGCTCAGGGGGCGTGGGGAGAGTCCAGCATGCACCAGAGAGAGGAAGGCACCTCTCCTTGCTGCGTTAGGAGACCAGGGTCTCTGAAAGGGTGAGGACCACGGCCAGGCCAGCAGCACCACATCACCGGGCTGAAGACTGGTTAACCTGGTGGAATCAGCTGTCTTCATGTTCAAACCAGGACATGGGGCTATTTTGCTCTGGTCACCTGGCCTGACATGAGCCACTGAGACTCGAACACCCCTGCTCTGGAGTGAAGAAGAACCCACACCTCTGTCCTGCCCGGCAGCGCCCCCCACCCCCACCACTCGCTGGGGGCACGGGGTCCGTATCCTCTCACTGGGAGCACAGGGTCTGTACCCTCTCGCTGGGGGCACGGGGTCTGTACCCTCTCACTGGGAGCACAGGGTCTGTACCCTCTCGCTGGGGGCACGGGGTCCGTATCCTCTCACTGGGAGCACAGCGTCTGTACCCTCTCGCTGGGGGCACGGGGTCTGTACCCTCTTGCTGGGGGCACAGGGTTTGTACTCTCTCACTGGGGGCACCGGGGTCCCTTCTGTCTCCTCTAAGTCTCCCTTAAACTTAACACCAATCCTATGATTTTCTTCTAAAAGCATTCTTCCAGATTCTACCCCAAAGAAACCAGTGAATTTCTCAACATCAGGCTTCCTAATCTCTGCAGTCCGCCTGAAGAAAAAGAAGAGATGTGTGTATGGCCCTGCCATTTGGAAATAAAAGCCTTTTTTTTTTTTTTTTTTAATAATAACAATGACAATTCTAATACTATTTTGTTAGATTAGAAGCATTTTTCCTGAACAGAAGCAACACCACCTGGGGTCCCAGTGGAAAGCATGGGCCAGGCGTGCTCCTCATGACCAGGTCAGAGCGCAGAGCCCGCCTGGTGACCTCATTTCCTTAGGGCAATTGCACCTTCCATCTGGAGCCTGGTCTCTCTTAAAGGTAGAAGAGTACAGAAAAGAATTCACCAGAAGTGGCATGGCACATCCCCAGGATGGATCCTTCACCGCACCAAGAACCCGCAGGATGAAGCAGCTCTGTGCAAGCCCCTGACCCTCTGCAGAGCTGAGCTGGCTGCTCAGGGACTGTGTTCCCCAGCAAAGCCCAGAGCTGAGCCAGCTGCTCGGGGACTATGTCCCCCAGGAAAGCACGTCTGAGTCCTGGGCTCCAGCTCCTGTGAATGGGATGTGATTTGGAAATGGTCTTCAAAGAGGGAAGCAAGTTAAAGATGAGGCCATTAGAGTGGCTCCCAATCCAGGGACTGGTGTCCCGAAGAAGGAGGCACTGGACAGAGACAGAGGCGCCGAGTGGGAAGGCGAGGCCAGAATCCCCAGAGAATACCTGGTGACTCAGCAGAGGTGGGAGGGAGGCCCCTGCAAGCCGAGGAGTGGCGGGGGTGCCCAAGTCACCAGGGGCTGGAGGACCCTCTCTGGAGACTTCCGAGGTGCACGGCCTATTGAGACCTCGATCTCAGACTCTGTGCACGGCCTGTGGAGACCTCGATCTCAGACTCTGTGCACGGCCTGTTGAGACCTCGATCTCAGACTCTGTGCACGGCCTGTTGAGACCTCGATCTCAGACTCTGTGCACGGCCTGTTGAGACCTCGATCTCAGACTCTGTGCACGGCCTGTTGAGACCTCGATCTCAGACTCTGTGCACGGCCTGTTGAGACCTCGATCTCAGACTCTGTGCACGGCCTGTTGAGACCTCGATCTCAGACTCTGTGCACGGCCTGTTGAGACCTCGATCTCAGACTCTGTGCACGGCCTGTTGAGACCTCGATCTCAGACTCTGTGCACGGCCTGTTGAGACCTCGATCTCAGACTCTGTGCATGGCCTGTTGAGACCTCGATCTCAGACTCTGGGGGTGTAGGGCCTGGAGAGCTCGGCACCGTTCTAAGCCCGCCAGTGTGCAGGGCTCAGCTGCCGAAGCCCTGGTCACTGCACGGGCCATCTCAGACCCTCTGGCCCCGCACAGCCAGAGCTCAGTGACGAACCAGGCCCACAGCTCTTCCTCAGGACCCACGTGTTTTCTCTCTCCAAGCCTTTTCCTTTCTAAACTGTTGTTGCTAAGTCAGAAAGAGAAGAGAAGAAATCATGTTGAATAATATCCTCAAGTGATAAATCTGCAGTATCTGCTAAAGGTCCACAGATAATGTGTTTAATTCAACAAACCAGGGACAAGAATGAGGAATAAAACACAGCTTGCTAATAAACTGGACCACTGCAGCCTTTAATATTTCCCCAGCCTTCCCGGGTTTTCTAAAATGTAAAAACAGAGCCAAATGTCTGTTCTGGAAGACTGTGTGATCTGACGGATGACCTTGATCTTGCCGTGATGGAGACATCAATGGTAAGGTCATGAATTTTGCACCTTTCTGAATTTTTTCCGGCATTCCCGCACTCACTCATTTCCAGTGTTTGACATTTGGGGTCTATTTTGTTTTGAGGGAAAAACAGGTCTCACCAGACGTTGAAGCAACAAATAATAAAGCCACAGAAATGCTCCTAATTGTAACAAAGTATTCATGTATAACAATATGTTTGTGAAAAATGCCGTCAACCTGTGAGAATACAGTGTACCAAGTGAGAGATTGAGAAAGCCCTTTAAGCTGTCTTTTATTTTGTAAATGAAAAATATATAATCATTATGCATATTCAGGAATTGGGAAATTAATGCTTATTAGACTTCAGGAAAAAAAGAAAAAAATAAACGGAGGGCAAGCAGAGGATATCTTCCAGGAATGAAAGCCTCACCACACTTTCCAGAAGGCATCGTCATCTTCAGTGGATGTTATACTCATTTATATCTTAAAAAAAGAAGAAAGGTTAAGAGCCAGTAAATAAAGTGACAGATAAAGCCAGAAGAACAATTTAAATCGTTGAGTAAAGAAGGTGGGCGGAAGTGAGACACGGGACGGGGGGGCGGGGGGGGGCGCCGTTTATAGCCAGCAGCCGTCTGGAAGATGCATTAATTACAGTCAGACGGTGCCGCTCTGTGGCCGGCGCCCCCGGGGCCCGCGAGCCTCTGAAGTTTCTGGGTCTCCTTTGTTTCTTCTTCGTGGTGCAGAAGGACATGGTGAGCAGCTTAGCTCTCACTTTCAAGGGACCTTCGGCGGTTTTCGCCAGCACTGCTGAGAAAGAAGAAGGTCCGTTCTGGGGGCTGCTCAGGCCCAGGCTTTCCAGCTGCTGCGTGGAGCCTTCGGCTTCCCTTTCAGAAACCTGCCCCCACGCCTGGCCCTGGCTAAGCAAAAAGCCAAATGGCGTTGCACTCACATCCAATTAACTTCCCATTTTCAGCAATTATTGCTTCGCCGGGAGCAGTAAGATGCCCTCTGTGGGGAAGCAAAGGCCCGGGAAGGGGTAAGCTGATGCTCTGATGAAGGCTCCTCCTCTGACCTCTAGGCCAGGTTAGAGAGCGCGCAGCCCCCGGCCCTCTCCTGCTTCTCCTTCCCAGGCTTTGAAAGCAGAGGTGCTGCATTTGGGGCACATCCCGGTCAGTTCTTGTGGTGGAGAAGAATTAAAATAAAGTTCGGAGGAGGGCAAAGGCAAACTAAATGACAGGAGCAAGGCCGGATGATGTGAGTGACTCCTCCACTCGGGAGACAGATGCCAAGAGACCCAAGGCGGAGGAAAAGGCGTCTCGGATGTGCAGAGATGTTCTGTATGTGTTAGAGTCAGGCCGGACACTGAGAATCTCAGCCGGGTCCATTCAGGGCAAAGGACACATCGCGCAGTGAGCAGTGAGTTCGTACAATGCTAAATGCAGAGATTCTAAAATGGCTCAGACCTAAATTCACGGAGCACCAGGCATTTGGCACCACCGACCACTCAGAGGGACACGTGCAGGATAGACGGGGCTCAATGACACGAGCAGAGTAAACCCGGACCACAACGGCCCCACGTCCAGCACTGTGTGGAGGACGGTACGTCGTCCACGCCTCCAGGTTGTCAGGAAAGGAGGTCTGCTGCACCACGCTGGGAGAAATGAAAAGGATCAACTTATTATGAAAAGGCATTACTGCAGAGGAAGGGAAAGTGTCATTATCAGAAACCTCACTGAGTTGTTTCTTCGGATGTGCTTACCCAGTAATTTTTTTTTTTTTCTCATATAAGTCACTCACTGATGCAATCAGCCAAGTTCTATCTCCCAGGTGCTGTGCTCAGAGAAGAATAAGAATTTGCTCTGGAGTAGAATGTTGGGGCTAGAGGCATGAATCTGAAGGATGTCAGCCTAAGCGGCAGTGGCCACCAAGCCTGACAGAACCATCGGGGGCCAGGAATCAAGCCCTGGTGCCTGGTGGTGGCCACCAAGCCTGACAGAACCATCAGGGGCCAGGAATCAAGCCCTGGTGCCTGGTGGTGGCCACCAAGCCTGACGGAGCCATCAGGGCCACGCATGGAGCTGTGGTGATCACAATGACCACCTGGGTAGTGGAGGAGGATGAGAGAATGAGGAGGAAACGAGTTGGTGATTAGCTGGAATGAAAAGTTGCTGTTGCCACGTTGTGTGATAAGGAGTATGGCTGGCCTTGGTCCTGGTTCCCGGAAGCAGCCTCTGAGTCCTTGGGGCCTCCTGAGTCACAGGGGTGAGGTCATTTGTGGTGGGCCCCTCGGACCACACCTGATGGTTTATGCAAATGAGGTGAGAGGATGCGGGCTGTCCACACCAAAAAGACCAACAACGTGATGGGTGAGGGGGGCTCTGAGTCATGGATACAGTCTGGTCTTGGGAGAAGGGAGGGCTGGTGGGTGGGTTAAAGCTTGTGGCCAGTGGTTCCATCCCTCACACCATGTAATGAAAGCTCAATAGAATCTCTGCACACTGAGGCCCAGGTGAATGTACCTTGTCAGCAATGCTCTGTGTGTGGCTGCACACTGAGACCTCGATAGAAACTGCACTCTGAGGCCCGGGCAAGTGTCCCTGGTCAGCAATGCTGTGTGTGTGGCTGGCTGCACACTGAGACCTCGATAGAAACTCTGCACTCGGAGGCTCGGGTGAGCGTCCCTGGCCAGCAATGCTCTGTATGTGGCTGCACACTGGTATGCTGAGTGTGGGCAGCCTGTCCTCACTGCATGGAGAGGACATGGAAGTTTTGTGTTTAGGGCCTCCCGACCCCATCCTGTGGTCTCTGGCTAGTCTAGATCTGCATTGGTTTTTCTTGTAATGAAGCTGTGATCACAAACATGTCACATCCCTACACCTGTGACTCATGCTAGCCAATTCCTCCATGGGAGCATGGAGTGGGTACCTTAAACGTACAGCCAGTTGGTTGGAAGGGTGGGCGCCTGGGGGACCATGGAGCGGCTGGTGTGTGGCGTAGGGGGGTGGTAGGGGCGGTGCTGGCCCTCACTCTGGCTGTGGCTGCTCGCCGCTGTGGCGCTGATGTGGGGGCCCGGCGGCGGCGGGACTGGCTCACTCTGGCTGTGCTGTGAGCTGTGGCTGCTGTATGTGGGGATGGGGGGAGCTGGCTCACTCTGGCTGTGCTGTGAGCTATGGCTGTTGTATGTAGGGGTGGGGGGAGCTGGCTCACTCTGGCTGTGCTGTGTCAGAACTGTGCTGAAGCCTGAACCGTCTCCCATCTGTGATGTCTGCTGCTCGGGTCGTCCCTGCGGAACAGGAGGGGTGGTGAGTGCTGCCAATGCACACAGAAACTCAGCCTGCAGCAGAGACTTGAATTAGGGTGGTGATGTGGTCTGGCTGTGTCCCCACCCAAATTTCATCTTGAATTGTAACGGCCACGATTCCCATGTGTCCTGGGAAGACCCCAGTGGGAGGTAATTAAATCATGTGGGCAGGTCTTTCCTGTGCTGCTCTTGTGACAGTGGATAAGTCTCACAAGATCTGATGGTTTTATAAGGGGGAGTTTCCCTGCACATGCTCTCTCTTTGCCTGCTGCCATCTATGTAAGACGTGACTTGCTCCTCCTTGCCTTCCACCACGATTGTGAGGCCTCCCCAGCCACGTGGAACTGTAAGTCCATGAAACCTCTTTATTTTGTAAACTGCCCAGTCTCAGATATGTCTTTATCAGCAGTGTGAAAACAAACTGACACAGGCTGGGAGGGGCCCATGCTAGGCCAGGATCTGGAAATCAGGGCAGCTGTGTGGATGCCTCACTCTGAGTCCAGCACCTCAGCCCCCAAACACAACAGAGCTGAGTCAAGTCCAGCATCGTAGCTGAGGCCTGGGTCTCTTGGGGTGTAAGAACTGGGAGCTGCTGACAGTGAGCAGTAGAGGAGGCTTCAGCTGCCAGAGAGTGGCCTGGATTCGGAGAGAGTGGATTCCACTCTTCTGGGGTAGGCTTTGTGTGTGCACACGGGAGCCTGCCTGTCAGCCAAAACCCTGTTTGCAGTGCTGCCCTGCTATCTGCCCTGAGCAAAATGTTAGAAAGCTGGGATCCATTTAGTAATTCTTCTAGGCTCACTCTCCAGTTCTTTAGAACTCCAAATCAGAACATGTGATCTGAGCTTAGGAGGAACAAACTTTGAAATTGTACTGCCCAGAAAACCCAGTGTGGATAGTCAGTGTGTTTACATGCATCAGCATGGCAGTCAGTGTGTTTACACGCATCAACACAGCAGTGTATTTACACGCATCAGCACAATACTGTGTTTACACGCATCCGCACGAAGGTGTGTTTACATGTATCCACATGATAGTGTGCTTGCAGCATCAGCACGACAGTGTGTTTACACGCATCAACATGACAACATATGCACTTTTAAATACTCTCACTTCATAGTCAACAAGTGTCTCAAGTCTAAAACTATAAAAAGAGAAGAAAGTCTAGAGACATCCATTTCAAGCACACATTGTAAAAACAGCACAGACCCTGCTCCCAGTCTAATGCATAAATACTCCAAATAAAAGGGGACAGACACAAATTTTGAAGCATCAGTAAACGCGAAGGAAGGAAGGACAAATCCCAGACGCCAGAACAGAGAAAGCACAGAGCTGGGGCAAAAAGCAGGCAAGGGGGGCAGATGAGTGGGGCGGTGGCAGGCAGGGGGGTCTGTTAGGGCCCAGCAGGCTGAGGCTGGGGTCTGTGCCCACAGGAGGGCAGGGGGCAGGTGCTGGCAGTGCACCCCCAAGGACTGTGCACACTTGCCCTGCACGAAAGGGATGCCAACAACCTGTCCACATGCAGGTGGGCAGAAGATCTTCTCTTTCTCAGGCTCTGGATGAAAACACAGATGTGTCTCATTAGAAATAGAAGCCTGAATCTGTATCCCACATGGGTGTCAAATCCTAATACAACAAAATACTCATATATCTAGCATAACACACTGATTTGAATCGGTAATTAACATCTCTCTGGAGGAACATTTCCAACAATGAGAGTTCTTGGGACTTCGACAGGCTTCTCATAAGAAAAGAAAGACATCAAAGACAAGCACACAATAAAAAATTATAAACCACACAGAAAACAATCTATAATGAGAAAGTGTGAGCAAAATGTAAAAGAAAATGCAAACTAGAGAATTAACCCCATCTGACCTGGAGATAAAATAACCTGAGACTTAATGGCAGAAATTAACAAACAGGAAAACAGCGGACAGCACAGACACGAGCGGAGTTGACTCTTTGAAAATACGAAGGAAATACAAAGACGTCTGTAAAAATTATCCAGAAAGGAACGATGCAAAATAAATGACACCAGGAATGAATTCGGGGTATCACAACATGTGCAGAGAGATTTGCAAAATCACAAGAAAATGCAATGCACAATAGAAACGTAATTGGAAGACATTAGTGAAATGAATCATTTTTAGGAAAAAAACACAAAATGCCGAAATTGAATTGAAAGGAATGGTATACTTGCAACCATTAGTTAAATCAGTATTCAAAATCAACTCTCATAAAAGCACTAAAGCCAGGTGACTTAAATACTGTTACTAAAGCTTCAAGCAAGAGCTATTTCCTGTTATGCGGATTTTAGATTTTTCAGTCTAGGACACAACTTACTTTATGGGATGAGTATTACTTCGATACTAGCACTGAAAAAAAAGTAACACAATGAAAGTAAGGGAATTCCATTTCTCAAAAAATAATAGCAACCAAATACAACAGAGGGAAATCAGAAAACAGAACGTTGTGACCAAAAGGTATATCCCAAAATGCAAAACTCGTTCCACTCCATGTAATTCACTTTACTAAGAGATTAAAGGGAGAAAAAGCCCCGTAATATCTTAGCGATTCAAGAATAAGCATTTGGGCCATTCAAAATTTTTAAAATTTTAAGAAACTAGGAATAAAGCATCCTTAATCCAAAAAAAGTTATTTACTAAAATCCTTCAGAAACGATCATCCTTTAACAAGATAAAATGTCAAAGACATTTTCTTAATGCTTGGGATAGATAACGGCTCCTGCCATGACCCCTTTGATTCAACACTATATGGAACACCCTAGATATTCAATAAAATGAAAAATTTTAAGATACATAGAAAGGAAGAAAGCTGCAGATGACATATTATCTACATGGACAATCTAAGAGAACTGCCAATCAAGCAATTATAACGAATATAAGATGCCTTCAAAGATACAGGTCGCAAGGTCAAAATACAAAACAATGTGCCTATATGCCAGCAACAACCCATGATATAATATCTTGAAACAATTAGAAGTTAATTTTAAAATAATCCTGATCATGTTAAGCTACTTCAAAAAATTTTAATAAAATATTTTAAGAACTTTATATTTAAAAATACTAAAAGTTCATTGAATGACAAAGGAATATCTCAACCCGTGAAGACACATGTCATGTAAGCACAGAAGTGGATGGGAAGACCAAACATCGTAAATACACTCACACGTCTCCTAACCATGGGGACACATTCTGAGATATGCATCATTAGCTGATGTGCTAACATCACAGAGTGCACTTACACACACCCAGATGGCACAGCCCACTGCACACCCACCACCTGCACAACATGTCACTGTCCAGAATACCGTAGGCAACTGTAACACAATGGTACCTATTTGTGTCTAAACACATCTAACAAAAAAGGTACAGTTAAAGTATGTGATTACAATCTTATGAGACCACCCTCATGTATGTGCTCAGTAGTTGACTGAAACATTGTTATGTGGCAATGATTGCACTTTTGTACAGTTTTGTCCAAACTAAGCTATGTATTAAATTGAAATTCAACAAAAAAACCAGTCTTTTTTCATAAATTTGACAAGCTCATCTGAAAAATGATTTTATAATAAGGGACATGTAGATAATTTGGGGAAAGAATGGGGGAGGGTTGTAATTCACCTTGTCAGAAAAGTTTCATATTCTCAGAAAGATTGAGACACCAAGTGTCTACTCTGTACCAGAGTAGGTGAGTATCACAGATGTATGCTAAGTTAGAGAAGCCAGACACATGGAGTGCATGACGTCTGAATCCGCTAACCTTCTGCTTTGGGTATCACTTGGGAGGAGTTGCTGAGGGGAGGGTCTGGGCTGCCAAGGGCTCTGTCTGGAGCTGGATGGTGACTACACAGTCAATGGACTCTGCACTGAGATGTGCACACTTTGTATATGTTATACTCCAATAGAAATTTACGTATAAAATCAGATGAGAAAGTTGAATTGAGAAAAAGAAAATCATCAAGGTCTCTGAAACACTGACAAACAGAACCAGTGGAATAAAACTGAGAAGCGAGAAACATAAGTATACACATGGAGACTGGACAGACAACCAATGTGAAGTCACACACTGCAGGACAAAGGGTATTTCAATGAGTAAATACAGGGGCCAGGACAGCTCCCTATCTAAGTAGAAAAAGATAAAATTCAATCCCTGTCTCACAACAACAAAAATTCCTGACAGATTAAAGATTCTAAAATTTCAGAAGAAAATAAGGGCAAATATTTTTATGAAATCGTTAGAGAAAGATGCCATGATGAAACCCAGACTTCAAATGGAAAACACTGATTAAAAAGACCCCATAATAAAGATAAAAGATAAGCTATAGCTCTATTTTGTAACATATATAATGTACTGACAAAGAACTAGTATCCAAATATAATTACATATATTTTATAATAAAATACTATGCTATATATAACACATATAGCATTTCTATATAAATATGGTTTACATATGTATTTATATGTAACATGTATATTTATAGTATATAATATGTAGTATTTATATTAGATAATAAAGTATAAAATATAGAAATACAATTTTATCATATATAATATAGAAAATATGTATTTCTAGAATAATGATGCAGATATTAAGAACCCTTACATTCTAATAATAAAATAACAACAACAACAAAATAAACACACCATGAAAACTGAAGTGTTCAAACAAGCAACTCACTAATGAGGAAATGTGAGTGGCTAACGGAGCTATAGAAAAGCTGCTCCACCTTATTTGTCTGCCAGACACAGACAAATACAAATTATAATAAGATACCAGTTTACAACCCTCCCTCCCTTTGGCATAAACTAAAGAGAAGTCTGATAACACCTAATTAAATTACATTGTGGGGAAATAGAAAGAAAATGTAAAAACTGCCTAAATATCCTGCAGTAGAGGAAGAATGCATAAATCACACTGTAATACCATGCCATAGTTACATATAAACTAGACCTAAAGGTATTCACACGGATAAATCCTCAAAATGTAATTCTGTGTGAAGAACACATCTTGAAAGGCTAGCTACAGAATGAAGTCAATCACGAAATAAGTCCAGAATGTTGTGGGACGGAAAATACCCAACTCCAGCCCATCTGGCCTTCCCTTCACTTATGGGAGAAAAAGAAAAAGCTGAGACGTCCTCGTGAGGTCACGGCCCAGGTGTGCAGACTCAGGCTGAGACGGAGACCTGATCACAGGGCCAGAGGATGCTGCCCTCCTTCCACATCAGACCACCTCATCAACACCAACAGGGCTCCTGCATAATGACAGGGGTTTACAGATAAAAGAACCACACATCTCAGACTTTATTTAAGGAGAGGTCTCTAGGGAAACCCAGAGAAACCTAGGGAGACAAAACAAGCACACCAGGGGAAATTTTAGCCTCTGACAACTACAGCTCCAGCAAACAGTAAACAGCCTAACTCACAGTCAGATAAAGATAAAACCTAATGCGAAAGGCCAATCTGCCTCAGTTTCTTTAATCTGATACAGCATATCTAGCTTTCAACAAAAAAAATTACAAGGCATACTAAAAGGGAAAAAAATTACAATTACAAAGAGACAAAGAATCAGACTCAGATATGGCAGAGATACTGGAATTATCAGACCAAGAATCTCACATACCCATGATGAATATGTTGAGTGCTCTAGTGAGAAAACAGACAACGTGTAGGAACTGATGGGTGATTTGAGAGCTGAAAACTCTAAGAAAAATCAAAAGGAAATTTTAGAAATCAACACCAGTGTAACAGAGATGGCGAATGACTTTGATGGGCTCATTGGTAGAGTAGACATAGCTGAGGAATCATCAGTGAGAATGAGGATCTATCAATAAAAATTCCCCAAGCCAAAAGCTAAGAGAAAAAAAAAGAAAAGACAAAACAGAATATCCAAGAATTGTGGGACAATTACAAAAGGTATAACATATGCATAATAGAAATACCAGGAGGAGATAAAGAGAAAAGGGAACAGAAGAAATATTTGAAGTAATAATGGCTGAATATTTTCAAAATTAATGCCAGACACCAAATCACAGATCTAGGAAACT
The DNA here is from genome assembly GCF_001698545.2 of Rhinopithecus bieti. NCBI lineage: Eukaryota > Metazoa > Chordata > Mammalia > Primates > Cercopithecidae > Rhinopithecus > Rhinopithecus bieti. The sequence goes on from NW_016823619.1 coordinate 467,107, forward strand.
CAGAGAACACCAAGAAGGATAAATAAAACACACACAAATGCACGCTCACACTCACACCTGCACACACACGCACATACAAGCACATACACATGCACACACATGTGCACACATGCGCACACACACTGCAGAGACACACACTGCACATGCACACATGTGCACACACACTGCAAAAAAATCAAAGACAGGAATTTTGAACAAAGCCAGAGGCGGGGGAAAACCTTACCCACAGAAAAGCACGGATAGAATTACACTGGACTTCTTTTTAGGAAGAAGAAAGAAGAGAATGAAGCAAAATATTTAAAATGTTAAAAGAAAACACCCAACTTAGAATTCTGTGTCCATCGAAACAATACTTCAAAACTAAAGAAGAAATAAAGACTTTTTTAGGCAAACAAAAATTAAGGGAATTTGCCAGCAGTTGACCTGCCCTTCTTTTCTTCTTCTTCTTCTTTTTTTTTTTTTTTTTTTTTTTTTGAGATGGAGTCTCACTCTATTGCCCGGGCTGGAGTGCAGTGGTACAATCTCGGCTCACTGCAACCTCCGCCTCCCAGGTTCAAGTGATTCTCCTGCCTCAGCCTCCCGAGTAGCTGGGATTACAGGCATGCACCACCACGCCTGGCTAATTTTTGTATTTTGAGTAGAGATGGGTTTTTACCATGTTGACCAGGCTGGTCTCGAACTCCTGACCTCGTGATCTGCCCACCTCGGCCTCCCAAAGTGCTGGGATTAGAGGCATGAGCCACCATGCCCGGTCCACCCGCCTCTCAAGTGGTGTTAAAAGAAGCTCTTCAGACAGAAGGAAAGTGACGGGTCTGACACTTGGATCTACACCAGACTCTGCAGATACCAGGGAAAGCATTCCACCAGACTCTGCAGATACCAGGGAAAGCATTCCAGGTACTGCCAGAATGAGCCACTGCAAAGGCCCTGGAGAAATCTTGCTTGGCATGTTTGAGGAACAGCAAGGAAGCCAGGGTACTTGGAAGAGATCTACTGGTTATAAAGGGAAGTTCATAGCAAGAATAAAAATGCATTATCTGTATTATCAATAATAGTTTATTGCTTTTTTTCTAAGTAGTTCTTAATAACATTACCATAAAGAAACAATTGAGGCTGGGCATGTTGGCTCACACCCATAATCCCAGCACCTTGGGAGGCCGAGGTGGGTGGGATCACTTGAGGTCATGAGTTTGAGACCATCCTGGCCAACATGGTAAACCCGTTTCCACTAAAAATACAAAAATTAGCTGGGGGTGGTGATGCACACCTGTAGTCCCAGCTACTCAGGAGGCTGAGGCAGGAGAATCACTTGAACCTGGGAGGCAGAGGTTTCAGTGAGCCGAGATCTTGCCACTGCACTCCAGCCTGGGTGACAGGCTAAGCAAGAGACAAGAGAGAGAGAGACTATGTCGTCAAAAAAAAAAAAAAAAAAAAAAAAAAAGGCCCAGGTGTGGTGGGCTCACACCTGGTTAAATCTAGCACTTTGGGAGGCTGAGGTGGGCGGGAACACAAGGGCAGGAGAATGAGACCATCCTGGCTAACACAGTGAAACCCCGTTTCTACTAAAAATATAAAAAATTAGCTGGGTGTGGTGGCGGGAGCCTGTAGTCCCAGCTACTCAGGAGGCTGAGGCAGGAGAATGGCATGAACCTGGGAGGCAGAACTTGCAGTGAGCCAAGATCGCGCCACTGCACTCCAGCCTGGGCAACAGAGCGAGACTCCATCTCAAAAAAAAAAAAAAGAAAAGAAACAATTGAAGGCTACAAATAGTCAATACTAAGTCTCTTGAAAAAAATCTATGGCCAAAGAGATACCTGCGTGCTTGGGTCCAAAAAAGCAAAGCCAGGCTTGCATGATCTTGGTGGTTCTGAGGCCAGCTCTGAGTCTTTGCTGTCATTGTCATGTGACCCTTTCCAATCACACCTCTTCCTACCCATGGCTGAGTTTGTTGTGAAAGGACAGACTTCCTTCGGCCGTGTTCGGCTCCTTTACTAATTCTTGCATCTTGCAACATTCTTAGTAATCACATAATTTTGAATTCTTTATGTAAAAAACTGCCTGTTTTAAGCCTCAGCAAAGACCAATGTCAAAAGAAAGATGTCTGTAGTATGGGAACCATTACAGGCCCAATAGATCCGGTGGCTGGACATGCACTTTCTGCCCGTGAAGCAGCCTGTGAGGGGCCTCCATCTCGTGATGCACCAAGATGCTACAGGCACTGAAACACCGGCTTTTCGCTGCACACTTCATACCCACAGAAACCAGAGAATGGATTTCCAAACCTCCAGAAAAAAGAAGTCAGGGGAGTGAAACGCAGAGACCAGGAGCTCAACCTACTGCCCCATCACACTTGACTCTTCGCCCAGCAGAGGGGTCAGGAGTTCCGGTGGAGTCAATGTTCCTGTCAATGGTGAGCCGCTTCAGGGCAAAGCCACACGCAGCCTAGAACCACACAAGCTCAGGCACCAGACAAAGGGAAGGATCCATGTCACTCTTTGCAGCACAGGGTAATGCACTCTCTACCAAACGCGTGAGTCATTCATTCGGAAAGAGATGAAAGATCCATGGAACCGTGAACTAATCCTGAATATAACGTTTCCATTTACATCCCCCGCACTTAACATCTTCCCAGTATCCCGTCGTGGCTGAGTTCACGTTTTTGCCGTGTGCTGCTGGTATCCCGCCTGCACGCATCTGGAGGACAGGGGCATGCCAGGCCCAGGGCTTCCTGAGGGACCTGGCCGTCCTCAGCCACAGCCGGCTGATGGACACCATAGTGAAGAATCCGATGGCTCTCTGTGACAATGTCTCAGGGCCAGGGTGATGAGCATCTGCTGTCCACTGTGCCAGGGAAGAAAGGGAGTGTTGGCTGGCAGAGACTCATGGCTAAAACTACCAGAAGACAGGTTTTATGAACTGCCTCTGAATTTATTTGTATTATGCTGTTTTCATAATTAAAAGTAAAGCTTGTAACAGGTTCCTCATTTATAAATTCCATATTTCGATACAAAGCAAAACACTCGTGGAGGTTCCGGAATCCTTCAGTGTGCAACGCATCTGCCATTTCAAGACAGAGACCAAAGGAAAGTGGAGGGAAGTTTGGGCAAAGTTACAGTGAAAGGCTCCTGATGGATGTGGTGGTCATTCCCCAAGTTCCAGCTACTCGGGAGGCTAAGGCAGGAGGGTTACTTGAGCTCAGGAGTTCAACACCAGCCTCAGCAACATAGCAAGACCCCATCTCTTGGAAAAAAATGCCAAAAAATGTTCCCAGTGATAAAAGTAATGTGCCACATGGAGGGGAACACTTTCCTCTAAGGGAACAAATCCCAGGTTTTAATCCCACGGACAGAAAAAAGTGTCATCTTTACTAACAACATTCTTACCCATTAGTTAAATCAGAGACGTGTCCTGGGTGTGGACATGACCAGGGACAGAAGCATCAGGGGGACTCTCATTCTTGTGGCCTGACTTTAAAGGGTGGGGAAGTTTTTCAACAAAAATACTCACCAACAATATCTCCCCAACACCAAGCTCCTGCAGCACAGAATGGCATTTGGGTGGCAGACACAGCTGAGAACGGGAGGGAGAAGGGCCTGACCTCACTGCAAGGCTGTCTGCATTAAAGAGGCCAATTTCTGAACACAAGGCAGGTGGCCAGGGAATGCAGCTTGACATTTACAGACCTACTCGCCAGCCTTTGTTCTTAGTGCCAGGGCACCTGGGTAAGCAAGGCTTCCTTCCCGGCACCGCGGACACTTCTGAAAAGACCCGCCATTGCTTCAGACAGGACGCTTCGCAGTGCGGTGAGAGGGGAGAATCACACAGACCATCCCACACAGCTGGCTCAGCATTTAGCAATTACATAAAATGTGTGAGACTGATTGTCATTCGCTCCGAAAATGTGTTGGGCACCGAATGGACGCTGACCACATCACTGGACATGGCAGAGGAAGCAAAGCATAAAGAGAAAGGCCACACACCAAGGCCGTCATGGATGGTGAGAAAATGTAAATCTTAAGCTTATGGACTATGTCCTGGCACACACGATTTTCATAAAAGTCATTAACTCCCAGAGCAACCCTGCAGCGTGTTTCAGATAAAAATGTTTAAAATAGCTTTACCTGAGTTATATGATTTTAAAAGCCAGCAACTGAAGAAATGTCCAGAAAGTCTTGGTTAAATAAAAAACACTTAAGTGGCACAGAGGCAGGAGGGGGAATCCGGAAGCTGGTGCGTCCGGGGAGCTCACCTCCGGAGGAGGCAATTGAACAAGCAGAATGCGGGCGGCCGCGGCCCTGAGGCGGGGGCGGGGGGCATCCTCACTGCTGCTGAGTCTGTGCAGGACCCTGGGGCCCCTTCTCCCCGCACACCCTGCACCTGCACAGAAATTCATAAAAACAAAGCAAGCACTCCAGTGTGTGTGTCTTTCTTTCTCCTACTAGATGGGAACGTGCTAGAGCTTGGTCTAAATTATCTGCATCCCCAAACAGAGGACAGTCTCCAGGGCTCAGGTAGGGTCAGCCTCCGGCTCTCAGGCAGGCACAGAGAGCTCGGGGCCTCGGTTGTTTGTAAAGACTCTGCTGCAACCAAACTCACCAGCAGAGGACAGGCTGCAGGAGGCTGCGAGGGGCAAGGAGAGCCCACACTGAGGAGACCACAGGCTGGCCCCAGGGGACCAAGATGGGAGCTCGTCCTCAGAAACAGTACCCAGGGCTCGAGAGGCCCAGGTTACCATCTTCTCTGCTACTAGGAGACAAGATCCTTTCCTGCACCTTAGGCCGACAGGTGCCAGCTCGGCAATGACTAAGTACAGAAGAGGCTGCTGTGGGAGCGACATTTAATTCTCAACAAGAGCACCTGGAGGATACCAGGAGGAGCATCACAGACAGGAAAAATTATAAGCAGTGAAGGGCAGCCCAAAACAATAACAGCAACTTCTCTTTCTCAGACACCCTTGAGAGTTACGTCAATAACCACTGCTTGGTTATATTTTACAGAAAGCCTTTCTAAATTAAAATATGGTGCGATCCACTTAAACCCTACTGGGCTGAACTTACACATATGTATCATATTGACCCCTGAATTGATCAGACATTGATGCTGAAACCACCCACAGTTTAAAGCATGGCTGGAGGCTGGAGATCTGCCCCAGCTTTAAAGAAAGCTGGTGGCTTTGGGAAAGCAGTCACACGGCGCGGGGCAGCCCGTTCTTCGTCTCCAGCAGGGACCAACGAATCCGTGAGGCCGAGCTAGTTCCTCTGTCGGGAAACTCCAAATGGCCGGAGAAATACATTTTTTATTAAAAAGGTAATTGGAAAGATGTTTACCCTAATCAGATTTCCAATTTTTCACTTTTCCATGGCAAAGATCCCAGCTATCTAGATAAACGCCACTCAGAGCACCCACATCTCCTGGTGGTTTTGGCCTTGTGTCAGCATTTCAAATATTCACATCCATAGTAAGACACGAGAAACAGGAAGGAGAGGAAAGAGGAATCAGAGAGGTGCGCCCCAGCATGCGGGCACAGCGGGCACAGCGGGCACATTCAGAGATGGTCTCTGAATAGCAGATTGCAGAGGTTGTTTAGTACAGACGTCCTGTTTTATCATTTGAAACCTAAGGAACAGAGAGTGCAAAGGGCTCGCCAGTCGTTGCCTACCTAGTCGGTGAGAGACTCAGGAGGAGAACCTGCGATCCTGGTGTCCTGACACTGCCTTGTTCTGTGCGCTGCCCTTCAGGGACTGAGGCAATCCCGTGATTTCTCATGTGGCAGGTTCTCAGCCCCACGCCTTCCACCATGACCTGAGGCCCAGTTGGTCTCTAAGAACGCACTGCGTTATGTGGCAGCTCCAGGACTAAAGGATGTTGAGACTTTAAAATACTGTGGCTGCAGGAACCAGGAGAGGATGCCAGGCTGGGTGTCAGAACAAAGGGAAAAGCCATCCCTGTTAGCCACCTTGGCATGCTCTTGAGTTTCCTGAAGCAGATTTCCTAACCTGACATTTTGGAGATGGCAGGATGGGTTTCTCAGCAATAATCCCTCATCTGCCATTGAGGCGCTGAGCTCTTGTCTTCCTTCCTGGTGTGTGTACCGCTAGCTTTGCACCAGTTCCGCCCACTCGCCAAAAAGTCCATCTAAATCCATCCATGCTTATTTTTAATTTAACCTTAATCCTGCAGGATCAGTAGAGGGGCAGGCAATCAGGTTTACACAAGGGAGGCGAGCGGCTGCCGGGGAGGCCTGGCCTGAAAACGCCCCCACCCCTCGCCCCAGAATGGAGCCTCCAGATACATTCAACTCAAACCACATCCCATTCCTCTCCCATGAGAACTCATCTGGTCACAGAGCAATTGCTGAGTGCAGACTCTGTGTGTGACACACACTGCTGTTTTCTGAGGAACACACAGATGAATACAACAGTCCCCACGGGCAGGTTAAGCAGGGAAGAAGCATGGTCACCGCAGTCCAGAAAAGCAGGCTGGAGTCCACGCGCCATGCTGAACAGGCCAGGAGCCGAGGGCAGGTCACTCAGTTCCCTTTCTCTCAAGGAGCTTTCAGCTCAGGAGAATAAACGAGGAGTATACACACACCATGTCCAAAGGCAATCTCAGTAACCACAACCAAAGGGGCTGGAGCTACTGTAGACCTCAGGGAAGGAGCAGCCCTCAGGCTGTGCGAGGCCTGCCTACAGTCACTGCGCGTGGGAGAGGAGGCGTGGCATGTCTGGCATTTCAGAGCCAATGGCATGCTACAGGCCGCCGGGGGGGACAGCTCTTGGGCATAGCTGGTGCATGGGAAGAAGCCGAGGTACATCCTGCAAAGGAGAGCTGAGGCCAGGTGGCACAGCGAAGCACAGAGGAACACACAGCCGGGCTTTTCTCAGTGCAAAACAGGCAAGCCGGAAGCTCTCAAGTGAGTCAGCGAACCACCAATGTGGTATTACAGGAGGATGAACAGGGCAGTGCAAGGCGACCTGGGGGCAGGAGTACTGAGCACATGGAACACGCGTAAGGCAGGTCAGCAAGAGGCAGGAAGAGCCAGAATGGGGCCAAAGGATTCAGAGAAACAGGGACGGGGGCCCGATGGTTATCGAAGGTGGCCAAGAATGGTGCATACGCACTTTCTTCTCAGGACACTTTCTCTCTGTCTAGATAGAAATGCATATGTGAATACACATATGTACACACATACACGCAGGTCAGTACCATCCTTTCAACTTTTCTGTTTGTATATTTTCATCATAAAATATTGGGGAAATGGTGCCTTGTCATCTCTGCAATGTGAGAGCTCTATAACATCAGAAACTCTGCTCTTACAAACCATGTAGAAACATGTGGGGAAAAGTACTACATGCATCTATAAATCACCAGGTCCTGCTAGCCACAGGCATCTCCTCTTGGCCCTCATGCTACATTTTCTTAGACTTAAGTTTTCTTTATAGCAGGGGAACATGACTTGACTCTGAAAACGAATGATGTATTTTAAGCTGAGTAAGTTACACAGGAATAATGTAAGTGCCCATATCCCTATCATCGTCACTATTGCCATCATCACCATCAATAAGCATCACAATAATATCATCCCACCACCACCATCATCACCATCACTATCATCATTATCACTATCATCATCAATCACATCACCACTACCGCCATCACCACCATCATCGCATCACCATCACCATCATTTCCATCATCACTCACCATTACATCACAACCACCATCACCATCATCACCATCATATCACCACCATCACTACTATCACCAACACCATCATCACCCTCACCATCATCACTATCATCCCACCATTACCATCATCACCATCACTATCACTATCATCATCATCACCACCACATCACCATCACATCACCACCATCACCATCACATCACCACCACCACCACCACCATCATCACACCACCACCATCACTATCACCAACACCATCACCTTCACCATCATCACTATCATCCCACCACTACCATCATCACCATCACTATCATCATCACCATTATCACCATCACATCAACACCATTACCATCATCACTGTCACCATTACATCACAACCACCATCACCATCACCACCATCATC